>NC_057757.1:8753013-8813119 GCF_004010195.1 Chiloscyllium plagiosum
ATGAACTGTTAGGTTTATTGATGTGGAGCTACTGGTCATAGAGATGTTCTGTCAGGGTTAATGATGTGGAGGTGCTGATCATAGGGATGAACTGTCAGGGTTAATGAAGAGGAGGTGTTGATCATGGACTCATAGAGGTGTACTGTCAGGACTAATGATGCGGGGATGCTGATCACTGGTTTGTACTCTCAGTGTTAATGATGTGAAGTTGATGATTGTCAGGATGTACTGCCAGGGTTAATGATGTGGAGTTTCTGATCGTAGGGATGAACTGTTAGGGTTATTGATGTGGAGAAAGTGAGGTCTGCAGATGCTGGAGATCAAAGTTGAAACTTTATTGCTGGAACAGCACAGCAGGTCAGGCAGCATCCAGGGAACAGGAGATTCGACGTTTCGGGCACAGGCCCTTCTTCAGGAATGAGCAGAGAGTGTTCAGCAGGAGAAGATAAAAGGTAGGGAGGAGGGACTTGGAGGAGGGGCTTTGGAAATAAGATAGGTGGAAAGAGGTCAAGGTGAGGGTGATAGGTCGGAGTAGGATGGAGGCGGAGAGGTCAAGAAGAAGACTGCAGGTCAGGAAGGCGGTGCCGGGCTGGAGGGATTCGGCTGAGACAAGGTGGGGGGAGGGGGGATGAAGAAACTGGTGAAGTCCAAGTTCATCCCCTGTGGTTGGAGGGTTCCCAGTCGGAAGATAAGACGCTCCTCCTCCGACCGTCGGGTTGTTGTGGTTTGGCGGTGGATGAGTCCAATGACCTGCATATCCTCGGTGGAGTGGGAGGGGGAGTTGAAATGCTGTGCTACAGGGTGGTTGGGTTGGTTCGTCCGGGTGGCCCAGGATTGATGTGGAGCTACTGGTCATAGAGATGTTCTGTCAGGGTTAATGATGTGGAGGTGCTGAACATAGGGATGAACTTTCAGGGTTAATGAAGTGGAGGTGCTGATCATAGTGTTGTAATATCAGGATTAGTGTGTGGAGGCGCTGAGCATTGAGATGTCCTGTCAGGGTTCGTGATGTGCAGGTCATGATGGTAGGGATGTACTGGCATAGTTAATGATGTGGAGGTGCAGATCATTGGGATGTACTGTCAAGGTTACTGATGTGGAGGTGCTGGTCATAAGGTTGTATTGTCAGGGTTAGTGATGTGTAGGTGATGATCATAGGGATGTACTGTCAGGGTGAATTATGAGGAGGTGATGGTCATAGAGATGTACTGTCAGGTTTAATGATGTGGAGGTGCTACGCACAGAGATGTCTTGTCAGTGTTAATGATGTGGAGATGATGATCATAGAGATGTGCTATCAGTCTGAATGATGTGGAGATGATGATCATAGACATGTACTGTCAGGGTAACTGATGTCCAGGGGCTGGTCAGATACACTGTTAGGGTTAATGATGTGGATGTGCTGGTCTCGAGATGAACTGTCAGGGATAATGATGTCGAGGTGCTGGTCATAAACATTTACTGTCAGGGTTAATGATGTGGAAATGATGATCATAGAGATGTACTGTCAGGGTTAATGATGTGGAGGTGCTGATCATAGACTCGGACATGTCCTGTCAGGGTTAATGATGTGTAGGTGCTGATCATGGAGATGTGCTGTCAGGATTAATGGTGTTTAGGTGCTCTGTCATAGAGATGTCCTGTCAGGGCTAATGATGTGTCGGTGCTCTGTCATTGAGATACGCTGTCAGGGTGAATGGTATGGAGGTGCTGTTCACAGAGTCATAGAGATGTACTGTCTGGGTTATTGATGTGGCGATGCTGATCTTAGTGATATACTGTCAGGATTGGTGATGTGGATGTGCAGGTCATAGAAATACACTGTCAGGTTTAATGGTATGAAGTTGCTGGTCATAGAGTCATAGGAATGTACTGTCAGGGTTAATGTTGTGGAGGTGCTGATCATAGTGATGTAGTTTCAGCGTTAATGCTGTTGAGATGATCACCATAGAGATGTTCTGTCAGAGTTAATGATTTGGAAATGCTGGTCATAAACTCAGAGATGTGCTGTCCGGGCTAATGATTTGGAGGCGCTGGTCGGAGAGATGTACTGTCAGTGTTAATGATGCGCAGTTGTTCGTAATGTAGACGTCCTGTGGGGGTTAATGATGTGGAGGTGTTGGTCGTAGATTCACAGAGATATACTGTCCAGGTTAATGATGTGGAGGTGCTGCTCATATGGATTTACTGTCAGGGTTAATGATGAGGAGATATTGGGCAAAGCAATGTACTATCAGGGTTAATGATGTGGATGTGTTGTTGGAATGCGGTGGGCAATGTTTTAAAATAACACAACACCTTGTTATAGTCCAACAGGTCGGTTTAAAAATTTTTGCCTTTATTTGTGTCTCCTATGATTCTGCCCCACTCGCTACGCGATGAAGGAGCAGTGCACTGACAGCTTGTACTTACAGATAAACCTGTTGGACAATAAGCTGATGTTGTGTGAGTTTAATAGCGTGAACGAAGCAACTCATACGAACAAAAGATTCTGCCTGTACACTGAGTACTCACTTTTGAACACATTAAGTTTGAAAAATAAAATATCAGATTGATTGTATACAATGAAGAATCATTTTTAGATATTTGTGAGCCTGTTCAGTTAGATTTCAATCAGGTTTAATGATGTGAAGGTGATTGATTATCGGGATGAATTGTCAGGTTTAATGATGTGGAGATTCTAATGATAGGGATGAAGTGTCAGAGTTATTGATGTGGAGCTGCTGGTCATAGAGATGTTCTGTCGGGGTTAATGATGTGGAGGTGCTGATCATAGGGATGAACTGTCAAGGTGAATTATGTGGAGATGATGGTCATAGAGATGTACTGTCAGGGATAATGATGTGGAGGTGCTGGTCATAGAGATTTCCACCCCATCCCACCCCCCCACCTTTCATCTCATCCCGCTTGGCACACCAGCCTCATTCCTGAAGAAGGGCTTATGCCAGAAAAGTCGATTCTCCTGCTCCTCGGTTGCTACCTGGCCTGCTGCGCTTTTCCAGCACCACACTTTTCAACTCTGGTCTTCAGCGTCTGCAGTCCTCACTTTCTCCATGTACTGTTAGGGATCATAATGTGGAGGTGCTGATCATAGAGATTTACTGCTAGGAATAATGATATGGAGGTGCTGATCAAAGGAATGTATTCTCAGGGTTAATGATATGGAGGTGATTATCATGGATTCAAAGAGATGCACTGTCTGGGCTAATGATGTGGATGTGCTGATCATAGGGTTGAACTGTCAGAGTTAATGATCTGGAGGTGCTGGTCATAGAGATGCACTGACAGGGTTAATGATGTGGAGGTGCTGATCATAGGGTTGTACTGTCCACGTTAATGCTGTGGAGTTGCTGGTCATAGGGATGTACTGTCAGGGCTGCTGATGTGGAAGTGCTAAACATAAGGATGTACTGTCATGGCTAATGATGTGGAGGTGCTGATCATAGTTTTGTACTGTCAGGGTTACTATTGTGGAGGAGCTGACTATAGGGTTGTATTGACAGGGATAATGATGTGCATGTGCTGTTCACAGGGATGTACTGTCAAGATTAATGATGTGGGTTTCAAGATCATAGGAAATGATGTGGAGGTGCTGATCAAAGGGACGTACTGTCAGGGTGAATGATTTGGAGGTGCTGATCACAGGGATGTACAGACAGAGTTAATGATGTGAAGGTGCTGATCATAGAGATGCACTCTGAGGGAAAACGCTGTGGAGGTGCAGGTCATAGGGATGTACTTGCAGGGTTAACGATGTGGAGGTGATGATCATGGATTCATAGAGATGCACTGTCAGGGCTACTGGTGTGGAGGTGCTGATCATAGGGATGCACTGACAGGGTTAATGATGTGGAGGTGCTGATCAAAGGGTTGTACTGCCCGCGTTAATTCTGTGGAGGTGCTGGTGATAAGGATGTACTGTCAGGGCTGCTGATGTGGAAGAGCTAAACATAAAGATGGACTGTCAGGGCTACTGATGTGGATGTGCTGATCATGGATTCATAGAGATGTACTGTCATGGCTAATGATTTGGAGGTGCTGATCATAGGGATGCACTGACATGGTTAATGATGTGGAGGTTCTGGTCATCGTGATGTACTGTCAGGGTGAATGATGTGGAGCTGCTGCTCATAGGGTGGTATTGGTAGGGTTAATGATGTGGAGGTGCTGGTTATAGAGGTGCCCTCTCAAGGTTAATGGTGTGAAGGTGCTAATCATAGGGTTGTACAGACAGGGTTACTATTGTGGAGGAGCTGATGATAGGCATGTACTGACAGGGATAGTGATGTGCATGTGCTGTTCACAGGGATGTACTGTCAAGGTTAATGATGTGGATTTGAAGGTCATAGGAAATTATGTGGAGGTGCTGATCAAAGGGACGTACTGTCAGAGTTAATGATGTGGAGGTGCTGTTCACAGAGATGTACACTCAGGGCTAATGATGTGGACGTGCTGATCATAGGGATGTATTGGCTGGGTTAATAATGTGGAGGTGCTGATCATAGAAATGTACATTCAGGGCTAATGATGTGGAGGTGCTGATCATAGAACTCTACAGTCAGGGCTAATGATGTGGAGGTGCTGATCATAGGGATGTTCTGTCAGGGTTATTGATGTGGAGATGCTGATAAGGTGATGTACTGTTAAGGTATTGACATTCGGGTGCACATCATGGAGATGTACTGTCAGGATTAATGATGTGCAGGTGCTGATCATAGGGATGTACTGTTAGGGATCATAATGTAGAGGTGCTGATCATAGGGATTTACTGTCAGGGCTAATGATTTGGAGGTGCTGATCATAGAGATGTACTGTCAGGTCTAATGATGTGGAGGTGATGATCATAGGGATGTTCTGTCATGGTAAATGATGTGTAGGTGCTTATCGTAGGGATGTTCTGTCAGTTTTAATGATGTGGAGGTGCTGGTCATAGAGATGTACTGTCAGGGTTAATAATGTGGAGGTGCTGGTCATAGTTTTGTACTCTCAGAGTTAATGATGTGGAGGGGCTAATCATAGGGATGTACAGTCAGGGCTAATGATGTGGAGGGGCTGATCGTAGGGATATATTGTCAGAATTAACGATGTGGAGCTACTGAACATAGGGATGTAATGTCAGGGTTAATAATGTGGAGGAGCTGATCATAGGGTTGTACTGTCAGGGTTAAGGCTGTGGAGTTGCTGATCATAGAGATGTGCTGGTCATAGAGATGATCTGTCAGGGTTAATGATATGGCGGAGCTGGTCATTGAGATGTTCTGTAAGGGCTAATGATGTGGAATGCTGATCATCGATTCATCGAGATGTACTGTCAGGGCTAATGATGTGAATGTGCTGGTCATAGATTTATAGAGATGTACTGTAAGTGTTAATGATGTGGAGGTGCTGATCATAGTGATGTACTGTCAGGGTTAATGATGTGGAGATGATGATCATCGAGATGTACTGTCAGGGTTAATGTTGTGGAGGTGCTGGTCATAGAGATTTGCTGTCCGGGTCATGATGTGGAGGTGCTCTGTCAGCGAGATGTACTCTCAGGTTAGATGATGTGGAGGTGCTGATCAGAGAGATGTACTGTCCGGTTTAATGATGTGAAGCTATTGGTCATATAGTGGTAGAGGTGCGCTGTCAGGGTAAGTAACGTGGAGGTATTGGTCAGAGAATCATGAAGATGTACTTTCACGGTTAATGGTGTGGAGGTCCTGGTCATAGAGATGTACTGTCAGGTTTAATGATGTGGAGGTGCTGGTCATAGCCTCAGATATGTACTGTCATAATTAATGATGCGGAGGTGCTGTTCATAGAAATGTACTGTCAGGATTAATGATGTGGAGCTCCTGGTCATAGAGAGGTACTGTCAGGATTAATGATGTGGAGCTGCTGGTCATAGAGATGTACTGTCAGGATTAATGATGCGGAGCTCCTGGTCATAGAGAGGTACTGTCAGGATTAATGTTGTGGAGTTGCTGGTCATAGAGAGGTACTGTCAACGTTAACGATGTGGAGGTGCTGGTCATAGAGATGTACTGTTAGGGTTAATGATGTGGAGATGCAGGTCATAGTTGCACTGACAGGGTTAATGATGTGGAGTTGCTCTGTCATAGCAACATGCGTCATGGTTGATGATGTGGAGGTACTGGTCATAGAAATGTACTGTCAGGGCTAATGATGTAGTGGTGCTGATCATAGAGATGTACTATCAGGATAAATGATGTGGAGCTCCTGGTCATAGAGATGTACTGTCAGGGCTAATGATGTAGTGGTGCTGATCATAGAGATGTACTATCAGGATAAATGATTTGGAGCTCCTGGTCATAGAGACGTAGTGTCACGATAAATGATGTGGAGGTGCTGATCATAGAGATGTACTGTCAGTGTTAGTGATGTGGAGATACTGATCAAAGGGATATACAGTCAGAGTTCTTGATGTGGAGATGCTGATCATAGAAATGTACAGTCAGGGCTAATGATGTGGAAGTGCTGATCATAGGGATGTAGTGTCAGGGCTAATGGTTTGAAGGTGCTGTTCATAGGGATGTTCTGTCTTGGTTAATGATGTGGAGATGCTGATTAGGGGGATGTACTCTAAGGGTCAGTGATGTTCGGGTGCTCATCTTGGAGTTGTACAGTCAGGGTTAATGATGTCCAGGTGCTGATCATCGAGATGTACAGTCAGTTACTGGTGTAGAGATGCTCATCATGCTGATGTACAGTCAGGCTTAATGATGTGGAGATGATAATCATAGAAAAGTACAGTCAGGGCTATGATTTGAAGGTGCTGATCATAGGTATGTTCTGTCTGGGTTAATGATGTGGAGGTGCTGATCGTAAGGATGTACTGTCAGGTTTATTGATGTGATGGTGCTGATCATAGGTATGTACTGTCAGTGTTAGTGATGTGGAGATGCTGATCAAAGGGATGTACTATTAGAGTCAGTGATGTGGAGGTGCTAAGCATGGAGATGTACTGTCAGTGTTTATGATGTGGAGGTGCTGATCGAAAGGATGTACTGTCAGGGATAATAATGTGGAGGTGCTGATCATAGGTATTTACTGTCAGAGATAATGATTTGGATGTGCTGATCATAGAGACGTTCTGTCAGGTTTAATGATATGGAGTTGCTGGTCATAGGTATTTACTGTCAGGGTTAATGATGTGGAGGTGCTGATCAGAGATGTACTGTCAGGGTTAATGATGTGGAGTTGCTGGTCAGAGATGTACTGTCAGGGTTAATGATGTGGAGTTGCTGGTCATAGACATTTACTGTCAGTGTTAATGATGTGGAGATGCTGGTCATTCACTCAGACATGTCCTGTCAGTGTTAATGATGTGTTGGTGCTCATCATAGAGATGTGCTTTCAGGGTTAATGTGTGGAGGTGCTCTGTCATAGAGATGTGCTGTCAGGTTTAATTGTATGGAGGTGCTGGTCATCGAGTCATAGAGATGTAATGTCAGGGTTAATAATGTGGAGGTGCAGGCCATAGAGATGTGCTGTCAGGGTTAATGATGTGAAGTTGCTGGTCATAGAGTCAGAGATGTATTGTCCAGGCTAATGGTGTGGAGGTGCTGGTCATAGTGATGTAGACTCAGTGTTAATGATGTTGAGATGCTGACCATAGAGATGTTCTGTCAGAATTAATGACGTGGAAATGCTGGTCATAAACTCAGAGATGTACTTTCCGGGCTAACGATGTGGAGGTGCTGGTCGTAGAAATGTACTGTCAGTGTTAATGATGCGGAGGTGTTGGTCGTAGAGTCATAGAGATATTCTGTCCAGGTTAATGATGTAGAGGTGTTGCTCATAGGGATGTTCTGTCAGGATTAGTGATGTGGAGGTGTTGGGCAATGCAATGTACTGTCCGGGTTAATGATGTGGAGGTGTTGTTGTTGGAATGCGGTGGACAATGTTGAAAATAACACAGCACCTTATTATAGTCTGACCGGTTACTCGCCTTTATTTGTGTTTCCTATGACTCTGTCCCACTCGCTACCTGATAAAGGAGCAATGCATTGAGAGCTTGTACTTACAGATAAACCTGTTGGACTATAAGCTGATGTTGTGTGATTTTAATAGGGTGAATGAAGCAACTCATATGAGCAACAAGATTCTGCCTGTACACTGACTACTCACTTTTGAACACATTAAGATTGAAAAATAAAATATCTGATTGATTGTACACAATGAAGAATTATTTTTAGACATTTGTGAGCCTGTTCAGTTACATTTCAATCATTTGCAAAAAGAGAAAAAAGGGCATTGGTCTGAAAATGTTGAAATATAGAAAGCGTTAATTTCATGTAATTTCATGATTGTTTTGCGGCTCAAATTTATTTTAACCTTGAAGCGATTTGACCCATTGATCCCCCTTCCCCATTGCAACAGAAGCTATTGGAACTATTCAGTGTTTCCAGCAGCTTCTGTGATTATTTCAGTTTCACAGCGGGAGCATTATGTCACTTTTTGAGTCATAAAACCCCCTCATTCCTGTTCTTAAATCAATGTTTAATTTTGAGATGGGAGGCAGCAGAGGGGAAAGCTTACGGGAGTAATGCTACCCAGTTCCACAGTGCAATTCACAGTGATCAGCGGGCAGCAATTTGATAGATCTGTTTTATCACAGAATGAAACACTCAGATACGTTTTTGAGAAATTTAATGATGAATCTCATTCAATTCACCTTGGGGATTTTTCCATTAAAAATCGATTTAAAACTGCAACGGTATGGCAGCTCGGGTCAACTGCTTAGAAGTTAACCACCTCTGTACAATTACCACCCTGCCATGCATAGCCTTGCTATTCCCAAACACATTTAACAAGAACCTGATCAAGGCTATTGAATGGGGCTGAAATAAAAACAAACTGTTAAGTTCTGAAAAAGATTCACTTGGTACTGAAGCATGCCTCTGCTTTATCCCCACAGATGCTGCCAGACCTGAAGAGTTTCAACAACAGTTTCTATGCTGTCTTTCAGATTTCCAGTATCTGTAGTTCCAAATGGACCTGATATGGAGCCATTCAAGGTTATATTGTGTCAAGTGACAGTCCACCTCACTTATAGCGGCAGACATGAAGGTACATAGAATCATAAAATCCCAACAATGTGGAAACAGGCCATTTGCACCATCAGGTCCAATCTGATGCTGTGATAATCCCGCCTAGAGTCAGCCCCTACTCTAATCCTCTAACCTTGCCTTTGATTAGATTACATTACAGTGTGGAAACAGGCCCTTCGGCCCAACAAGTCCACACCGACCCGCCAAAGCGCAACCTACCTATGCTCCTACATTTACACCTTACCTAACACTATGGGCAATTTAGCATGGCCAATTCACCTGACCTGCACATCTTTGGACTGTGGGAGGAAACCGGAGCACCCGGAGGAAACCCACGCAGACACGGGGAGAACGTGCAAACTCCACACAGTCAGTCACCCGAGGCGGCAATTGAACCCAGGTCTCTGGCGCTGTGAGGCAGCAGTGCTAACCACTGTGCCACCGTGCCGCCCAGCTAATCTACCAAACGGACACATCCCTGGACACATCCCTGGGCATCATCATGGCCATTCCACCTGACCTGCACTACTTTGGACTGTGGAAGCACTCAGACGAAACCCACGCAGACATGCAGAGAATATGCAAACTCAACACAGACAGTCTTAAATCAGGCAGGGGCCTGAGTAATTGGAGAGGTTTAGAGACAGAGTCCACACTTTTAGACCAGCGTGTGAATGATGGGCCCAACAGCCTAATTCCAGCGCTGTAAACACTCTACAGCACGATGACTCCCGACGTGCAACATCCATCACATTTTGCATTTTGTTTTATTATTGACGTTATTATTGACTTCATTCTGAAAGAGATGCATGGAGAGTCGTACATGCAGTCAGATCTGTGTATTGTTGGGTTGAGGTGCATTGCATACAGCAACAATATCTGAGAGCGGATTGACTTCCTGCCCCTTACAGACTCAATTGTAACATATTATTTCCTGATGAATTTCACTTGGTTTAAAATGTTTTACTTTTAATATATTTTCATCACAGTACATTGACGCCCTTAGCACGTTATAAATTTCGACAGAGCAGTACCTTGTTTCTCTTTAAATAAACAGAATATGAACGTATCGGATTGGAGACCATATCCTCTCGCAGAAAGAGTAAAAGGTAGACAGCATTCCCTCTGAAAAATATATAGCCCTTGCTGAGAAAACTGACAAGGTAAGCAGAATCTACAGAAAGGAGAGAAGGGTGTGGTCAGCTGCTGGCAGGAGAAAGGTTAACCCATGTGTTATGGGGGGTAGGGGGTTTTAGGAGAACAGAATAAAGTTAGGGAAGTAATAATTTCTGAGCAATTGGAATGAGGGTGGTTCTGAACAATAAATTAGATGGTTTGTAATAGTGTGGAGGCTGAAGATGTTTAATAACAAACGGTTTCATGGAACAAAATGATTGGGAATTGGTTCAGTTAGAATTCACCTGTTCAGGAAATTGGAGAAGGAGCAGACCGCACAGACTGTTCAAACTGTTCCATCTGTTCGACCAGTCAACCCAATCAGAGCTGATTTTAGGTTTCAAAACCGGTGTCCTGTCCACTCCCCATATGCCATGATTCCCTGAGACACCAGCAATCCGTCTATTCCAATCTGATATTTATTTCATGATGGCGCATCCACTTTCCTCTGGAATTAAGAATATTAAAGATTCAGAGGCCTTTGAGTAAAGTGCTGTCTCCTCATATTTGTCATAAATAATCTGCTCTTTATTCTGAGACAGTATTCTTTTTGTTTAAGATTCCCAGGCTTGTCGGAACAAGTTCCGAGCATTCAAGCACCTGCTTCTTCAGAATTATTTACATTCCAATGTAACTGCCTTTCAACTTGCTAAAATATAGACCCAATTTATTCCAATACTCAGCATTGGAGCATCCTGTCTGCCAAATAGTGAATCTTATCTTTTATGAATCATTAATGTGCATGGGCCATTGCTGGCTGTGACACAGTTGCTCTGCTGAGGAGCAGGTGAGTTTGGTTGGCTAAATCCACAATGATGAAAGGGAAGGAGTTTCAGGATTTTTCACCTAATGTCACTTGTAGTGTTGAGATGTTTTTCCAAGCCAGGGTGGCAAGTGGCTTGATGTGGAATTGTCAACTGGTAGTGCTCCCGTTTATCTGCTCTGCTTGGCACTCCAGGTGATCATGCCGTGGGTCTGGAAGCTGCTCTATGAGGAACCTTGGTGAATTTCTGCAGTGCATCTTGTCTATGGTACACACTGCTGCCAGTGAGTGTTGGTGGTGGAGACAGGGAATGTTTATAGTTGTGATTCCGAGAAAGTGGCACAGCAAGTTTATTCTACTTAAACATGGAGAGCACAATTGTTCTGTTATACAAGTCTGTTAATTGTGCAAATGTCCATGAGATTTTAAACAAGTTCACATCTTACCTGACAATAGGCTGAGGGACATCACGTGACTGTTTCGAAATTTCATCTCAAAAATCTGGGAATGAGCTGATTGACAAAGATTGTGTTATAGATGGTTAATCTCAGCGCAGTGTAAGTTACAGCACACAGACCATATATGTGTGTCTTTACGTATGCATCTCTATGGATATGTGTGTGTTTGTATATTCATGTGTATTTCTGGCTCTGTGTCTGTGTTTCTGACCTTTCTGACTATCTCTGACTATCTGTGTGCACATGTGTGTTAGTTTGTCTCAGTGCGTGCATTCACGTGTGTCTCTATCTTAGTGTGCCACTTTGGGCCTGTGTCTCTGTGCAGTGGGCTCGCAGTTGTTTCGGGCACTGTATCCATTAAATAGGGTTATTCAAAAATCTGTCTGTCTTCAATCTATTCTTCGTGTATTTAAATTGATACAATGCTGTTGGTCATGTTGACATGTCCTCTGCCTGCAATGGGACACAGTTTGTCCTGGAGGGAAGTTTAAATGAATGAATGAAATAACTCTGATGAATCAATGTCTTGTCTGTCCCTGTTGTGTTTAAAGTGATGCAATGCCACCCTCTGCTGGCCACCTCTCGCCACTGCACAAGCGGAAGGTTTTTTTTGAAAGACAATGTGCTCCTGATATTCTATTATTTCTGGAAGTGTCACACTGAGTGACACAAAGGCGCAAGGGTCTGCGTAGTGACGTCACCCCAAAATGACCTCCCCTATGGGGAAGGACGGAGAAGGAGGGTGTGGGATTAGGCAAGAGGTGACTCCGGACAGGCTGTAAAGTGTTGCAGAGTGGCTCCCTCTGGAGGTCTGGAGGAGGAATCAGCAGCCACTCTCTGAATGAATGAAGCACGATTTTTTAAGATAAATGTCGCACTGGATCCTATATTCTCTTTTCATCATTCTGGAATAAGGCAATAGACACCTCCTGAAATAGCAAAATTAATTAATTACTTCAGTGCTACAAGACAGGAAATGACTAAGTTTTAGGAACCACTGAAGGATGAAAACATTTAACATTAATATTCGCACACCATCCAGGGATGTGCACACTGGGTGGCTTGGCCATGGTAAATGCAGGGTTTCAGGATTCCTTCACAGGAATTGTTCTGTTTAAGCAGCTAGACGCAGCTTACACTGAAAACCAAAATAATAGCTAAGCATTTCCAAAAGCTTATTTGGATAGAGGTTATGGGAGTATTGAAATATCATATCCACAAAAGCTCAAAATATAGTTCAAAAACAGGAGCTTCGAAGTGGCCAGCGCCTAGTTATAGGAAGGATATTATTAAGCTGAGATGGTCTAGAAGAAATTTACCAGGATGTTACCAGAAATGGAAGGCTTGTGTTATGGTTAGATTAGATACCCTACAATGTGGAATCAGGCCGTTTGGCACATCAAGTCCACACTGATCCTCCGAAGAGTAACCCACCCGCACCCATTCCCCTCTGACTGATGCACCTAACACTATGGGCAATTTAGCATGGCCAATCCACCTGACCTGCACATCTTTGGACTGTGGAAGGAAACTGGAGGACCCAGAGGAACCCGACGCAGACACAGGGAGAATGTACAAACTCCATACAGACAGTAACCCGAGGCTGGACTCGAACCTGGGTCCCTGGTGCTGTGAGGCTGCGTTGATAACCACTGAGCCGCCCCTAAATAGAGATTTAAGAGCACACCTCTGGAACAGGTGGGTCCTGAACCAGGATCTCCTGTCTCAGAGGTAAGCACACTATCACTGCACCATAACAGCCCTCAACATATAAAGAAGTGTGGATTGTCTGAAATCGTTTTTCCACTGTAGCGTAGGAGTTTGAGAGGCGATCTGATATAAGTTTATAAAGTGATAAGAGGTATAGATAGAGTTAATGGTAGTTAACTGTTACCGAGGATGGGCAATTCCAAGAGAATGGGACACACTTTTAAGGAGAAAGGAGAGAGATTTAAAAAAGACATGAGCAAATTTTTGCATAAACGGTAGCTTTCATGTGACATGAACAAGCAGAAATTGGAAGCAATGTGACAGTATGTTTAGTGATCATGAACTTGCTTTCTCTTTATTATTGATGGATCGTGTGATTGCTCAGAACACTTAAGAAAATAAACCACATCTTTTCACAGTTCATAGAACTAGGCTAAAATTTTATACACACTCAGAGAGATAAAGCAATCTGTATATATCCATCTGTATTTCCATTCACTATTTTTGAACTGGGAACAGTGACTGCAGTTAATAAATAATAGAGTGGCTAGCAGGCAGGAGCAAATTGTCCCAGAAAAATGAACTGCCTATTTTTCTGTGGCACAGGGAGGCCAGCAGAGGGTTGAATTGTATCACATTAAACACAAGAGGGATAGGCACAGAGACAGTTCGAGGAATTGGTTCGTCACCTTTTCAAATTCAATCATATATTCCTTCAGCCTACACTCTTGAACATACTGTATCACATTGTGGAATAAGATAGTTGCACACACGCCCGTGTGTTAGAGGGTTTTTAAAGCACAATTTCAATCGACACAACACTGAAGACAGCCGGGATCCCATTGCACAGAGACACAGACACAGAGAGAAACACAGTAATACACATACAGAGACACATGAGCAGATACATACATGTTTTCACACACACACAGCGAAAGACAGATACAGAGAAACTCACTGCAATTCAGGAGCAAACACAGATCCACACAGATTCAGATACACAGACGCACAATCAAGCAAACAGATGCACATATATATAAACACACACATATGAAGGGACACACGTGACACATAGAGACACACTCATCCTCTCCTTCAAACTCAATCTCACCATCTCTCAAACTCATACAATCTGTACATGAGAGGGACATGGAAAATCTCGCCATCTCTCACAGTTAATCTCTCTCATACTGACTCTTGCTGTCTCTCTCTCTCACACACACTCTTGCTATCCCTGTCTCATACACAAACCCCCTACCTCTCTCATGTGGAATCTCGCTATCTCTGTCTCACAAATCCCGCTATCTCTCTTGCATAATTCCATTATCTCTCTCACACAATCCTATTGAATCTCTTGCACAATCCCACGAAATCGATCTCTCTCATACACGTTCTAGGTGCCCTTCTGGTGTCCCATGGGACCAGGGGATATGGGAAGGAGGGTGGGTTTCAGGATTTAAGCTTGATGATTAGCCTTGATTATTTTGGATAACAGGACATGCTCGAGGGGCCAAATGACCTATCTTTATTTGGGATTTCCCCAGGTTCACTGACCAAGACCCACATTGGTTTGGAGAGAAAACTGTGGGGACGACTAAAGAGGCTGTGTACCGATATGGAGAGCTTCACTGAGTTGTCAACTAATTAGCAGATGGAGTGTAATGTCGAGAAATATTCCTTTGCAGGAGAGATTTCCATACTAACTCAGTGAGCAATTAAACATCCCGTTACCTGCCCTTACCAAATTTCTAGACCCAGTGAAATTTTGACACTGAGGGAGCACAGTTTTCTGACGAGATATTACTACACTGCAGCATTAAGGTACTGAGTGTAACAGACTTTGCTACATTCCATCATACCATCATTTTGGCTGTCTATATCGTTTGAAGTATATTTCAAACACTGTCAGACTGAAACTAACACGGTGATGTAATTCATGCTAGGTGCTATCGAGATGGGCATTAGCAAAGAATTTGAGAAAGTGCCTCATGGCAAGCTGGTGCAGGACGTCGAGTCTCATGGGATCCGGGGTATGTTGGCTAGATGAATATAGAACTGACTTGGTCACAGAAGACAGCGAATACCAGTGAAATGGTTTTGTACCGAATGGGGTTCAGTAGCTAGTCGATGTTCCAGAGGGATCAGTGTTAGTAACTTTGTTGATTGTAATACATATCAATGATGTGGAGGAAAATGTAATTTGGCTGATTTGTAAGTTTGCAGATGACACCAAAATTGGTGGACTGGCAAAACATATCACGGAAATAGATAGATTGCAGATTTGGACAAAAGAAGGGTGGATGGAGTTTAATTTACACAAATGGGACATGATGCATTTGGACAATCAAATTCAGGTGCGAATTATACAATAAATGGCAGACCCGAAGGAGCATTGACATACCGAGGGATCTGGGCATACAGGTCCACAGATTACTGAAAGTGGCAACAAGGTGGTCAAGAAAGCACACAGACGTTTGCTTTCTTTGACCCAAGCATCGAATGTAAAAGTTGCCAATTTATGTTACCACTTTACAAAACTTCAGTTCGGTTACATTTAGAATATTGTGTGCAGTTGTGCTCGCCACATTGCTAGAAGGATGTGGATAAATTGGAGAAGGCGCAGAGAAGATTTACCATGACGTTGCCAGGTCTGAAGACTTTTAGTTCTGAGGAGAGGTTGCTTAAACGTGGACTGATTTCACAGACAGAGGCGCAGGATGGGGAATTCCAAGACGAGGGGCCACATTTTTAAAGATAGATTCAAAAAGAAATGGGGACAATTGTTTTTTATTACACAGAGGGTGGTTCGCATGTGGAAGGAACTTCCTGTGGAAGTGGTGGATCTGGGCACAGTTACAGCGTTTAAAAGACATTGGGATAAGTACAAGAATTGGAAAAGGTTGGAGGGATCTGAGCCAGGAGCAGACAGACAGGACTAGTTTAGTTTGGGATATTTTCAGCATGGACTAGTTGGATAAAAGGATATGTTGCTATGCTGTCTGACTGTAAGAGGGCACAGGTTCAAGTTGAGGCGGGACATTTAGAGGTAAAGTGTGGGAAACATTTTTCACAAAGAGGGTGGAAGGTACCTGGAACGCACTGGTAGGGGAGGTGGTTGAAGTAGGCATGTTAGCAAAGATTAAGGTGTATTTGATAGACACATGAACGGGAGGCGAACAGAGGGATAGAAACAGTGCATGAGGAGAAAGGAGCGTGTCTAAATAAATATTCAAAATCAGCACAAGCTTGGTGGGATATAAGGCCTGTTCCTGTGTTGTATGGTTCTTTGAAGTTAGATGAGAATGTTGCTGTGTAAAATTGTGAGACAATATGAAACCGTATTGTCCAGGGTTTGGCTGATCTTGTACACAAAAATCAGATAGTTACCGTAGTGGTAGAGCCAACAAATCAGAGGGCAAATAATACATTGTCAGTTATTTCCAGGAGAGCTTGTATTCGGAACGTGAGGACTTCTTGCTCTGAATCACTCTAGGTCAGGTATAGATTTCACTGAAGGTATTGAAGAGAGTGTAACACGTAGTCACACTGTCGTACAAAGATTCAGTCAACCTCTCACACACCAATCTCAGTCACAATCACTCACACACAAACACGAAATCTCAGAAACTGACACATAAAAGCTCACACCCACAAGCACCCTCAGTCATGCACTCACACATGCATGTACTCATATTTTCACACGGACAGAAGCACACCCACACAAGTACGCACTAAAATTCAAATATTCTTTTCGTGAATCCACTTTAGAGAAGAATACATCTCTTTCCTTTTGCAGACGCATACAAAATCCTACATTGTATACACACACACAGCCACACACTCTCAAAAACACACACTCACTCTCACACACACAAACTATATGGTGAATCATTCCATTCAGGTGTGTTTTATTACTAATATACTTTCTTTTAAAATTGCAGACAGCACACAACATTTCCCAGTAGGAAAATGTGACATTTTATAAATTCCTGTTTTCGTGATGACTCCAGGATAAATATCTGAAACAGATTACTGCAAGCAAAAGAGGTATAGTTAGTAAGTTTGTAGCTGACACCAAAATTGGAGGTATAATGGACAGCGAAGGAGGTTACCTCAGATTACAACAGGATCTTGATCAGATGGGCCAATGGGCTGAGAAGTGGCAGATGGAGTTTAATTCAGATAAATACGAGGTGCCGCATTTTGGGAAAGCAAATCTTAGCAGAACTTATACACTTAATGGTGAGGTCCTCGGAGGGTTGGTGAACAAAGAGACTTTGGAGTGCAGGATCACAGCTCCTTAAAAGTGGAGTCGCAGGTAGATAGGATAGTGAAGAAGGCATTTGGTATGCTTTCCATTTTTGATCATTATACTGAGTACAAGAGTTGGGAGGTCATGTTGTGGCTGTACAGGACATTGGTTAGGCCAGTATTGGAATATTGCTTGCATTTCTGGTCTCCTTCCTATCGGAAAGATGTGAAACTTGAAAGGGTTCAGAAAAGATTTACAAGGATGTTGCCAGGGTTGGAGGATTTGAGCTATAGGGAGGGAGTAAACAGGCTGAGATTATTTTCGCTGGAGCATCGGAGGCTGAGGGGTGACCTTATAGAGGTTTACAAAATTATGAGGGGCATGAATAGCATAAGTAGACAGAGTTTTTTTCCCTGGGGTCGGGGAGTCCAGAACTAGAGGCCATAGGTTTAGGTTGAGAGGGAAAAGATTTAAAAGAGACCTAAGGGGCAACTTTTTCACACAGAGGGTGATATGTGTATGGAATGATCTGCCGGAGGAAGTGGTGAAGGCTGGTACAATTGCAACATTTAAGAGGCATTTGGATGGGTATATGAATAGGAAGAGTTTGGACGGATATGGGCCGGGTGCTGGCAGGTGGGACTAGATTGGGTCGGGATATCAGGTTGGCGGGTTGGCCCGAAGGGTCTGTTTCCATGCTGTACATCTCTGTGACTAACCAGACCTCACATTTACCATTCAGTAGCTGACTGAAATGTCACCTTTTGTATATTTCTGCCAGTTTGATGTTTGAAAGTTAGGTACTGCTGGAAATACTTAATTATCTAGGGGCAGTAGCATTAAAAAGATTCTGGAATTTGCATCTTAATCAATTAAAACTTGCATATCCTTTTGAACAGAGTTTCCATACCCTGCTTTTGCAAAGCAAATTTGACATTTCTGCAATGTAAGAATATCTGAATACAATTTTTAATACAATTGTCCCTCTCCTGTGCTGACAGAATTCGAGTCAAACTTAGACCTTTTCTGTTCCTGCACTTAGTTTAACATTGTAAAATTTTGTTTATATTTTCCATCATTAGTTTAACATCCAGAAAGCATATATTCACATCACCACTGTATTAAATCTGCAGGAAGTTGCAAGATGATAATGTAAAATGTGTTAGCTGTGTTTTAACCTCAAAAGCCAAACCGAAAGATTCAGAAGGTGTCAGTCAGTCAGCCGTTGGAAGTTTGTTCACGGCAGCCTTTCATGTTAGCACATCACTGACGTTAACTTTATAAATAGGGAAAAGCAAGAAAGAATGTGGGGAGTTGGGAGTCTGCTCGAATTGGAGTGAAGTGTGGATCCATCAGAATGATAACTGGCAGCAAGGGTTCAATGGCGACGGAGTGAATGGCACACACCCAGGTTTGTATTCCTGAAATTTAGAAGGATCTGAAATAATTCAGGTCTAGGGTGTAGGTTTGCTCGCTGAGCTGTAGGTTTGATATCCAGACGTTTCTTTACCTGGCATGGTAACATCATCAGTGGCGACCTCCAAGTGAAGCGAAACTGTTGTCTCCTGCTTTCTATTTATATGTTTATCCTGGATGGGTTTCCTGGGGTTTGTGGTGATGTCATTTCCTGTTTGTTTTCTGAGGGGTTGATAGATGGTATCTAGATCTATGTGTTTGTTTATGGCGGTGTCGTTGGAGTGCCAGGCCTCTAGGAATTCTCTGGCATGTCTTTGCTTAGCCTGTCCCAGGATAGATGTGTTGTCCCAATTGAAATGGTGTTTTTTTTTCATCTGTGTGTAGGGCTACGAGGGAGAGAGGGTCATGTCTTTTTGTGGCTAGCTGGTGTTCGTGTATCCTGGTGGCTAACTTTCTTCCTGTTTGTCCTACGTAGTGTTTGTGGCAGTCCTTGCATGGAATTTTGCAGACGACGTTGATTTTGTCCATGGGCTGTACTGGGTCTTTTAAGTTTGTTAGTTTTTGTTTGAGAGTATTGGTGGGTTTGTGTGCTATTAGGATTCTGAGGGGTTTTAGTAGTCTGGCTGTCATTTCTGAAACTTCTTTGAGTTATGGTAAGCTGGTTAGGGTTTTTGGCTGTGTTTGGTCTGCTTGTCGTGGTTTATTCTTGAGGAATCTGGGGACTGTATTTTTTGAGTGTCCATTCTTCATGAATACATTGTATAGGTGGTTCTCCTCTGTTTTCCGTAGTTCGTCTGTGCTGCAGTGTGTGGTGGCTCATTGGAATAGTGTTCTGATACAGCTTCGTTTGTGTGTGTTGGGATGGTTGCTGGTCAGTGTTTGTCGGATTTCTGTATACGCAGGTTTGTAGTTCTCCGTTATCCTTTCTTTCGACTGTGACGTCCAGGAATGCGAGTTTGTTGTCAATTTCTTCCTCCTTGGTGAACTTTATGCCTGTGAGGGTGTTGTTGATGATGTTAAATGTCTCTTCTACCTTGTTTTGTTTTGTGATGACACAGGTGTCATCTACGTAGCGGACCCAGATTTTTGGTTTGATGGTTGGTAGAGCTGTTTGTTCCAGTCTTTGCATTACCGCTTCTGCTATGAATCCAGATAGCGGAGATCCCACGGGTGTGCCGTTGGTTTGTTTGTAGATTATGTTGTTGAAGGTGAAGTGGGTGGTGAGGCACAGGTCCACTAGCTTCATGATGTTTTCGTTGGTAATGTGATTGATGGTGGTTGGGGTGTGTGTGGTGGTCGCTTCTAAAAGTGTGGTAAGTGTTTCCTTTGCCAGGTCGATGTTCATGGAGGTGAACAGTGCTCTTACGTCAAATGAGATCATTGTTTCATCTTCCTCTATTTTGATGTTTTTGATGATTTTTAGGAATTCCTGGTTGGAATGGATGGAGTGCTGTGATTCTTGTACTAGGTATTTCAGTCTTGTACGTAGTTCTTTGGCCAGTCTATAAGTTGGTGTTCCAGGTATTTCGACTGGGACAACACATCTATCTATGCCAGAGAATTCCTAGAGGCCTGGCACTCCAACCACAACGCCATAAACAAACGCATAGATTTAGATACTATCTATCAACCCCTCAGAAAACAGGAAATGACATCACCGCAAATCCCAGGAACCCCATCCAGGACAAACATATAAATCAAAAACAGGAGACAACAGCTTCGCTTCACTTGGAGGTCACCACTGATGATGTGACCTAGCCAGGTAATTAAACATCTGGATATCAAACCTACAGCTCAGCGAGCAAACATACACCCTAAACCTCAACCAGAGCTACAAACCTTCACAAACGTTGCAATAATTGAGACTTTAAAGAAAAGAATGGACACTTTTGGGATAGAGAGAAAGGCTTCTTGCTGCTTCTGGATCGAGAACGAGAATCACTGTCTTCAGGTCTGACAATATGCTGAAACCCTTTCAGAGTTTTGATCACTTATTACACTTATACATATAAATTTATAAAATATCAGACACAGTTATATAGAGTTATGAATTATATTATATTTATACTCATTCATGGGATTGTGGCATTTCTGGCTGGGCCAGCATTTGTTGCCCATAAACAGCTGATCTGGAGGAAGTGTCAGTGAGCTGCCTTCCTGAACTGTTGCTATCCACTTGGGGCAGGTAAACTCACAATGATGGAAGTGAAATGGAAGTGGCATTGGTTGAAAATCTTGGAACTCCTTCTCTTACATCACGGTGGGTTTACCCGAACCAAATCGATCATTCCGTGTGTCTGGAAGCTGTGCTGTAACTTGGTGAGTTTCTGCAGTGTAACTTGTCCATTGTCAACACTGTTGTTGCTGAGTGTCGGCGGTGGAGACAGGGGATGCTTGTGACTGTGATGCTGAGCAAGCTACCTACATGTGGCTGCAAGAGCAGGGTCAGAGACTAGGGATACTGCGGCCAGTAAGTCACCTCCTGACACCCCAAAGTCTATTCACCATCAACAAGGCATATGTCAGGAGTGTGATGGAATACTCCCCACTTGCCTGGATGGGTGCAGCTCCAACAACACTCAAGAAGCTTGACACCAGCGTGCTTTTATGGCACCACATCCACAAACATTCATTCCCTCCACCACCAGTTGTCAGTAGTAGCAGTATGTACTATCTGTAAGATGCCCTGCAGAAAATCACCAAAGACCCATAGACAGCACTTTGCAAACCCACAACTAATTCAATCTGGAAGGACAAGGGTAGCAGGTATGTGGGAACACCATTACCTGCGAGTTCCCCTCCAAGCCACACCACACTGACTTGTGAAGTCCTGGATTTCCCTCCCTAGCAGCATTGTGGGTTAAACCACAGCTAGTGGGCAACAATGATTCAAGAAGACCTCTCACCACCACCTTCCCAAGGGCAAATAGGAATGGGCTATCAATGGTGGCCAGCCAGAGACACTCAAGTCCCTCAAATGAATTATTTTATAAAGAAACTATGGAGAGCACAGGTGTTCCTGATGTGGTCTGACATTAATTTTGTTCCGACTATTTACTTAGTGGAATCTGTTCTGTGAAATAAAAATGAAGAAAACTGGATATGCTCAGTGGGTCAGAGAGGGTAGACTCAACAGGTTGAGTCATTCCTTGCCCACATGGAATGGATGTTGCCAAGTTGCTACTACTCATTTTCCTTTCGGTCCATTCCTCTTGTGGACTGTTCGCTCCATTATCTGCTGCATTTAATTGTTGACTTTCAGGTGTTACTTGGATTTTATATTCATCAATTGAATTATTTTTATAACTGGACTTTTCATAGTATATTTTAACTGTTCTCTGAAAGCTTTCTGTGTCACCACACAAATAAGTGCATTTGAGCAGTAGCCTAAGTCCCGCAGCATATATGTGACTTGTTCAAAGAGGTGCAAAGCAGCAGAATCCAAGGAATAACCAGCTTGAAAGCTATATAAAATATACATCAACCAGAAAAATAGGAAACTGGCGGATATGGAAAATAATAAAATTTTAGAATTCCGTCTGGTCTCTGCCTCTGGGTCATTCACTGTTTTTCTCTGATCCCTGAGCCCTTTATGCATCTTAATGGCTTCAAATATATGCCTGACAATCAGAAGGTTGATAAAAAGAACAAAAATGAAAGGCACAAATGGTGTTAAAAAATGTTCAAAATATTTAAAACTTGCCCACCGATGGTCACGGTAATAACTGGACCTGATATAGCAGAACCACGGAACTTTATTGATGAACTTTCCAGGTTTATATCGAAAGTAGTTGGGAATGTTCTTTATAGAAAAGATAATGCAGATTGTTGCTACAACTTTCATTGCAGTTTTCTTTGTGCAATATTTAGCTTTCATCTGATGAAAACAAATGGCAACAAATTGATCAAACGAAAAAGCAGCAGTGAACCAGACAGAACAATCGACGGTCAAGAGGCTCAATACAGAGATAATACTACAGACAGGAGTGATGTCCAGGAAACATGTTGGATAATAATAGTAACGAAATCGATGAAGTATAGCATCAAAAGTAATGAACAGCAGATCAGACAATGTCATGGCCAACAGATAGCAAGTGGTGCATTTCGAAAGTGCACACTTTCCCCCAGTCAAGAATACAATCGCCACTAGAATAACTGTAAGAGAAAGTAAAAAGAACTTGAAGTTACAATTTAGATAAGCTCTGTGCCTGAGTCCAGAAAGTAAGTGAAAATTGCTATTCCATATCAAACGAAGTTTCAAAATTCTAAACCTTAGCAGCAAACTCTCTCTGAATGAATTATTTGCACTTTTAACAGACAGAGGGAAGAACATGATCAGCAGATTACTCCGAGAAACACGGTCATGTACTCAGTGCTTAATTAGGGTCCGCAGCTGTTTATTCCACCTGCTTTATAATTTACTGTGACTGGCTGGAGTTTCCCATAAGACCACAACATCCTCATAAAGACACCACGGATCAATAAAACAAAGAATGGGAGACACATAATATTGACATTGATTGCACAATTCCTGTAATTTGTTAAGGAGTCGCCACTGCTCAGATTAATCCAGAAGAGTATATCGACATGATATCAACTACAGTACAGGCCACTGAATCAATCCACAATGTTCAGGAATAGATGTCCTGCACAATATAAAAAAAGAGATTATCCTCGTGTGATGAAGGGCTCATGCCCAAAGTGTCGATTCTCTGCTTCTTGGATGCTGCTTAACCTACTGTGCTTTTCCAGAAATCTATTCTCGACTCTGATCTCCAGCATTTGCAGTCGTCACATTCTCCTACAGAATTGAACATCCTAACAATCTGTTCCATGGAAGTATTCAGCAGTGAATGCAACTGCCATATCCCAGGTTGGATAAACACCACAATCAAAAGAAATTCAAAGTTTGGCACAGACACCCCCACTTGTCCAAGACTATACACTGCAGACCCCACCCAAATGAAATCTGAATCCATGCAGGATTTGTCATTGCAAATAGATGGTTTGGAAGTTACACACTTTACCTGGGATTAAGCAAAGTTTCCTGCCTGATGTCCAGGCTCATGTTTCCTCACCGAGGCCATCTCCTTCTGTACAGAGACCCCTCCCCTCCCAGATATAGAGTACAAGCTGGGGATAAAAATCTCCATATTTTACCCAGAACTCGCCGTGGAGATCATGAGAATTGTAACACAGCTTTTTGAGGACACCCAAGTATGTACTGTGGCTTGGTCACAAGACCTGCTTCTGTAGATTCAGGCCAATGCCAAAGATTAGAGGAGACATTCGCCAATGGATAAATCACTATTAATTAGGAGCTGTCGATAATGTTCTTGGGAGCTGAGTTTGATGTCCACAATTTCTGATGTTGGAAATTCAATTCACTAATAATGTAGATATCTGATTTCAAATAATGATGAGTGATCAGTTGTCAATGGAAAACAACTCTCACTCACTAGTGTCCTTTAGGTACGAAATTATCCTCTTTATCTTGGCTTGCTTGCAACTGACTCCAGAACCACAACAAACTGGTTGACTCTTACCTGCACTCTGGGAAATTAGGGAAGTGTGGTGATGTTGTCATAACCAGTGAAACCCAAACCCATGCAATAAATAAAAGAAAATTGAGCTCCCCATTCACAGCCAGCACCCCGCTACAGATGACTGCTCCCTTTCTACACCATTCCATACATATCAAATGATCCCCTCCAGATTTGATCCACTTTTGAAGATAATGGATCCTCCAATTGATTCAGGTTGGTTTACTGGAGTAGGGAGCACCAACACATCAACCAGTACCCATCACTGACAACCGAGGCAAAAGAAGACAATCGAGGCAAAAGAATCGGTCTCCTGGATTTAAGACCAGCTAGAGTTGGGAAATTCATTAGCTTTGGCAAAATAACTCATGACACGGATTATCCACAGAGACAGCTGATACCCAAACTTGACAAAACCTCAGTATCATGCATCCGGACTTTCACCTTGGGTATATCTCCTGTTCTCCGCCATACGAGACATTCTCTATGACACTGACCATCCTTCGGGATAACAGATATCCTCTTGCAGAGTTGGCAATGGGGGATTATTTTTAAATGTGAAATTTAATGGCCAGACCAATGTTCATATCCTAGCTCTATTCGCCCTTCTGATGGCATTGGAGAACTGCCTGCTTGAACGTCTGCAGAAAACCCACAGTGTTTTGGGGGGAGAATTGCGGAACTTTTACCCCACAACAGTGATGCAATGACGATATTTATCCAGGTCAACATGAAATCTGGATTGACAGGCAGCTTTTATGCAGTGGTGTTTCTATGCATCTGCTGTCCTTGTTCTTGCACGTGTTTGAGGTCATAGGTTTGCAAGGTGCTGCTGAAAGAGACTTCACGTGTAACTGTTTTACATTTGAAGGTGAAATTCATTGCGGATCGCATGTGTCACTGGTGAATGGCGTGAGTACTGAATGCGGTGATTGGCATGCCTTTCGATCTGCTGTTTGTCCTCCACAATGTGGTGCTTTGTGAGTGTTGCACTCACTGTTGTATTTGAGCTACATGTGGGAAGAATTCCGTCCTACCCCAAGCTTTGCTTTCTGGGTAGTGGACATTGATTGGAGAGGCAGGAAGGGAGCTTATTGCCACTGTAACCAGATTATCTGACAAAATCCTGTGGCTACTGCACTTGGCTGGCTGGAGCAGATCATTTTCTTGTCAATCATTGGGGCAGGTTGTTCAGAACCATGCATTCAGTAATATCATAATCAGCCAATGGGAGATACTTTGTGGAGACGATCACTGCCTGATGCTTTTGGGATGCGAATCTTACTTGTCAATTGTCAGACAAAGCTCGACGTTATCTCGCTGTACAAGAATACAGCCGTCTTCATTATGTAAGGAGTAAATGGTGCTGAAAATTGTGCAATCAGGAATAAACCCCAACAGTTTTATTTATACCTCAACCTTTCTCTTGGAGAGACAGAGAGAGAGACTGAGACAGACAGACAGACATCTGGTGGTGAGTTGAGCCGGATGATCACAGGGCTGGATGGCTGCTGTGTGATGTAGAGTTACACCAACAGCACAGGCTCATTTCCCACCCTGCGCAGAGATCACCTTGAAGTTCCCAACTTCTCCACCTCGTCCCTCCTCTAGGCATGGTCACTGTGGAGTATTTTGAAAATTGTGTCATTAAGCTCAGCATAACAAGAGTTAAACTGCAAATGTTAATTCCAAAAGGGAACTTGCAATTCCAATTGGAATCGTTTCAAAGCAGACATAAACATATGTCACAAATAGACTGCGGCCGAGAAATTGTGGTTAGGGTGTGAGGACCCTCTTATGAGTGTCATCTTGTGGTTAGGTTATGTGATTTCAGAGAGGATCATTTTTTGTTTACAAAATATATAAAGTCACAAAAGAAGAAGCGTGGTTGTGGACGTCTCAACTTGTAACCATCTAATCGTTATATAATAAGAAATAAAGCCGGATTTTTAAAAAAAATCGCAGGCTCATTTTTAAAAAATAAATATCTAATCAACTTGGAATATTCTGTAAGATTGCAAAGATAATGTTGGAAAATTGAAGAATCCCATCACCCTATCAGCACCAGAGATAAACAGCATAGGTCGTTTCCCGAGGGTAAGGGAGCCCAAAACTAGAGGTCATCAGTTTAAGGTGAGAGGGGAAAGATTTAACAGGGTCCTCAAGGGCAGCTTTTTCACACTGGGTCATGCGTATATGGAAGGAATTGCCAATGGTAATTGCAACGTACAGTTCGAAGTTTTAAAAATATAGTTGGACAGGAACTATAATAGGCATGGTTTAAAGGGACATGGACCAAACAAAATAAAATGTGACGAGTTCAGTTTGGCAAACATGGTCAGCACGGTTGAGTTGGACCAAAGGTCCTGGGGAGTGTTACTGAACAAAACTTGGGGTGAAAGTTCATAGTTCCTTTAAGGTTGTATCTCAGGTACAGAGGGTAGTGAGGAATGTGTTTGATACATTTGCTACTAATTATCAGTGTAGTGAGTGCAGAAGTTGGAAGGTCATTTTGTGGCTGCACAGAATATCACTTGGGCTACTTTTGGAATACTGAGTTCAATTCAATACTGAGCTCTCACTGCTATAGAAAAGAATGTGAACTTGAAAGGATTCAGAAAATATTTACATCGATGTTGCCCAGATTAGATAGTTTGAACTACAGGGTGGGGCTGAATAGGCTGGGTTTATTTTCACTGCAGACTTGAAGGCTGAGGGGTGAACTTGTAGAGGTTTTTAAAATCATGAGGGACGTGGAAAGGGTGAATAGCTAAAGCCTTTCTTCCCCTAGAGCAGGGAATCCAAAACTAGAGCATATGAATCTAAAAGATGTTGTGAAACTTGTAAGGGTTCAGAAAAGATTTACAAGGATGTTGCCAGAGTTGGAGGATTTGAGCTATAGGGAGAGGCTGAACAGGCTGGGACTGTTTTCCCTGGAGCTTCGGAGGCTGAGGGGTGACCTTATAGTGGTTTACGAAATTATGAGGGGCATGGATAGGATAAATATACAAAGTCCCTGGGGTCAGGAAGTCCAGAAATAGAGGGCATAGGTTTAGGGTGAGAGAGTAAAGATATAAAAGAGACATAAGGAGCAATTTTTTCACGCAGAGGGTGGTACGTCTATGGAATGAGCTGCCAGAGGATGTGGTGGAGGCTGGTACAATTGCAACATTTAAGAGGCATTTGGATGGGTATATGAATAGGAAGGTTTTAGAGGGATATTGGCCGGGTGCTGGCAGGCGGGACTAGATTAGGTTGGGATATCTGGTCGGCATGGACAGGTTGGACCAAAGGGTCTGTTTCCATGCTGTACATCTCTATGACTCTAAGATGGCAAAGATTTAAAAAGGACGCGAGGGGCAATTTTTTTCATGCAAAAAGTGTTGCATCTATGTATGGAGGCTGGTGCAATTTCAGTTCAGACTTGATGCACTGAATGGACTAATTGTGCTCCTCCATATTATGGACTTTCCATGCATTTGCTGCTGTCCTACCTCTATATTACAGAGCCCACGGGTTGGAAAATGCACTCTGGTCCATTTTGCAGAACTGTTACTATTAAGTGTATGTGGTGGAGGGAATGAAGGCTTGTGAATATGGTGTCAATCAAGTGGTTTGATTTATCCTGGATTGTATTAGAGCTGCACTCAGCAAGCCAAGTGGGAAGTATCCCATCACATTCCTAATTCACCATGTATGAGGACAGGCTTTGAGAAGTCAAGGCATAAGTTAGTTTCTGTAGGATTTCAAGTATCTGACTGGCTCTTGCAAACATTGTATTTATTGATGCTATTAATCACCTTATTGAGAAATGGTATGTCACATGTATGGAAGAAGTGAGACTTAGCTGGGTGCTAGGGAATTTACCACTGAACCAGAATAACCCTGCACCCTGTGTTCATACTCATGGTCCTGTTCAGTTTTATATCATGAAATAGTCATGATGTTAGCTGCTTGACTGGGCTGCAAGCCTGAACAATATGACTGTACACTTCTCAAGAGAGTGGATTAGACCTGTGACAATTCAAAATGCACTTAGATTTAGAGAAATTACAGCACAGAAACAAACCCTTAGTTCCAAATAACCCATATCCCAAATAATCTAGTCCCATTTGACAGCATATGGCATTTAAACCATTCCTATTCAAAAACCTATTCAGATGCCTTTTAAATGTTTCAACTGTGGCAGCCTCCACTATTTCCTCTGTCAGCTCATTACATGCACGCACCCATCTCTGCATGAAAACGTTGCACCTTAGATCTCTCTTAAGTCCTTCCTCTCTCAGCTTAAACCTATGGCCTCCAGGTTTGGATTTCACCACCTTGGGGTAAAGACCTTGGCTATTTTATTTGTGTCACTCATGAATTTATAAAGCTTTTTTCAGGTTACCTCTCAGTTGCTAATGGTACAGAGACAATACGACTCCAAGGAACCATTGTTCAGCAACACTCTCCAGGAGCTTACCATTAACAGTAGATGTTCTGCCCTGATTTGCCTTTCCAAGATGCATTGAATCACATTGATCTAATTTAAACTCCGTTTGGCAGTTCTCAGCCCATTGGCCCATCTGCTGTAATCTGAGGTAAACTCCACTGTTGACCAGTACACCACCAATTTTGTTATCTGCAAACTTATTAACTAAACCTCCTAAGTTCTCATCCAAATCATTCATTTAAATGACAAATGCAGCAGACTCAGCACTGATCCTTGTGCACACTGTTGGTCACAGGTCCTCAGTCTGGAAAGCGAGCCTCCAAAATCACCCTCTGTCCTCTACGTTCAAGCCAGTTCTCTATCCAAATAGTTAGTTTGTGTATTCCATGTGATCTAACTTTTCTAACCAGTCTACCACGAGGAAATTTATCAAATGCCTAACTGAATTCCAGACAGATCATGTTTATTGCTCTGCCTTCATTAATCCTCTTTGTTACTTCTTCAAAAAAACTCAACCGAGTTTGTGAGAGATGCTTTCCCAAACACAAAGCCTTGTTGACTATCCGTAATCAATCATTGCCTTGCCAAATACATGTAAATCCTGTTCCCTAGGATTCTCTCCAACAATTTGACCACCACCAATGTCAGGCTCACAGATCTATAGTTCCCTGACTTTTCCTTTACTACCTTTCTTATATAATAACACCATGTTAGCCAATCTTCAGTCTTCCAGAATCTCACCTATGACTATCAATGACACAAATATTTCAGCAAGGAAATGACCAATCACGTTCCTAGCTTCCCCAGAGTTCTAGTGTCCACCTGATCTGGTCCTGGGGATTTATCCACCTTTATATGTTTTAAGCCACCCAGCAGCACCACCTCTATAACATGACATTTTTCAGGATATGACCATCTATTTCCCCACATTCTGCATCTTTCATATCATTCTCCCCTAGTTACACGTTTGTTCTTAATGTAGTAGAAGCTCATTGGATTTTCCTAAACTCCATTTGTCCAAACCATCTCATGTCCCATTTGTCCTCGGGATCTCCATCTTATGGTCACGTCTACTGCCTTTCTATTCTTCAAGGGATTCAGTCGATCTTTGACATATGCTTCTTTATTTTTCTTGATCCAAAACTCAATTTTTGTAGTCATCCAACGGTTTTTACACCTACCAGCCTGGCCCTTTACTCGAACGGGAGCTTACTATCTCTGGACTCTAGTTTCCTCATTATTTTATGTTTTCCGATTTGCCAGCCGTCACTTTAACTCTGAGTTATCCTCACCAGTACATTAGTCCCCTTCAGATTCAAGGGCAATCCATCCTTCAGAAAACGGTCGTTTCTATCCCAGAAGAGATTCCAATAAATCAAAACTGTGAATCGCTTTCTCCTGCAACAGCTCCTCAGTCATGCATTCTTCTGTTGTATCCTACTATTCCCACTATCAATAGCTCATGGTACTGGGAGTAAGCCAGAGTTTACTGCTATCAGAGACCAACTTTTTTATGTTCCTGCCTTACTTTCTATATTATCTTCTCTAAAACTCATCCTTTTCTCTTCCTTTGTCATTAGTTTCAATGCGTACAACTGCCTCTTTTTGCTCCCATTTGCAAATAATCTGATTCCTGATTAAGGCCTTATACTCGAAACATCGATTCTATTGCTCATCGGATGCTGTGTTTTTCCAGCACTACACTCTCGACTCTGATCTCCAGCATCTGTAGTCCCCGCTTTCTCCTTTGAGAATATACTTGCATCTCGCCAAGATATCCTTGATCCTGGCTCCAGCGGGGCAATATACCATGCTGATGTCTCGCTGTCGGCCGTAGAAACATCTGTCTGTGCCTCTGCTTTAAGCAATCAAATTCAACAATCAGAACAAAAAATATTAGCACCTACTCTCGCTGCCTTAGAGTCCAATAACATTAGTCCCAAATCGGAACTATAGAACAAATTCTGCTAAGAGCCCTCAAATCTGTTATGGACCAAGCCACACACCCTCAATACACTTTAAGAAGGTAGTCGAAACACTTTTTTTAATTTCAAGTTGGATGTGTCTGGGATATTCCAGAAGTGATGCTGCTGGTCAAACCATTCGGAATTAAGCAAAACACAATTTTAAAAACAAAATGGTTGAACCACAAACAACAAAAACAGAATTTAGAATTACTTAATTATAGAACATAGAACACCACAGCTCAGTACAGATTCTGGGCCACTCGATGTTGCACCAACCTGTGAAACCTATCTGAAGCCAATCTAACCTGGCTATTCCATTTCCATCCATATGTTTATCCAAAGACTATTTAAATGCACTTGAATTTGATGATTCCACTACTGTTGCAGGCAAGCCATTCCACACCCCTATTGCTTTCTGAATGATGAAACTACCTCTGACATCTTTCTTATATCTATCACTCTTCAATTTAAAGCTATATCACCTCGTGCTAGCCATCATCTTCCAAGAAAAAGAGGTTGCACTGTCCATTCCACCTAACCCTCTGATTATCTTATATGTCTCAATTAAGTCACTCTCAATTTTCTCTCGAAGGAAAACAGCCTCAAGTTTTTTGACCTTTCCTCGCAAACCATCCCTCTATACCAGGCAACATCCTTGTAAATCTTTCCTGAACCCTTTCCAAAGCTTCCACATCATTCCTATAATGCGGTCACCAGAACTTACATAATACACCAAGTGCAGTTGCATCTGATTTTTTTTACAGCTGCAGCATGACCTCACGTCTCCGAAACTCAATGTTTCTATCAATAAAAACTAACAAAGAGTGTGACTTCTTAACAACCCTATCAACCAGGGTGACAATTTTCAGGGACCTATGGACATGGACACTGAGATCTCTCTGTTCATCTATACTACCAAGAATCTTACCAGTAACCCAGTACTCTTCATTCTGTTGCACCTTCCAAAGAGAGTCACCTCACACTTTTTCACATTAAACTACATTTGCCACCGTTCATCCCAGTTCTGCAGCTTATCTATATCCCTCTGTTTCCTACAACACCCCGCAGCACTATCCGCAAATGTACCGACCTTAGTATCATCCGCAAATTTACTAACCCATCCTTTACACCTTCATCCAGGTCATTTCTTGCAGGACACTGCTGACCTCCAGAATGAATATTTCCCATCAACGACCACTCTGTTTTCTTTCAGCTCACGAATATCTAATCCAAACCGCTAAATCACTCCCAACCCCTTGCCTCCATATTGTATGCAATAGCCTACCATGGGGAACTTTATCAAACGCCTTAGTTAACTCCATTTACAAACGTTTTAAACTCATCCACCTGTATGGTCACCTTCTCAAAGAACTCAATAAGTTCTGTTAGGCATGTCCTATCCTTCACAAAACCATGTTGACGATCCCTAATCAACTTTTTCCTTTCTCGATGATTGCAAGTCTATTTCTTATCACCTTTTCCAACAGTATACCCACAACCGAAGTAAGGCTCACTGGCATATAATTACCAGGGTTGTCTCTACTCCCCTTCTTGAACAATGGAACAACATTTGCTGTCCTCCAGTCTTCTGACACTATTGTTGTAGACAATGAGGACATAAAATCAAAGCCACAGGCTCTACATTCTCCTCCCTGATTTCTCAAATAACCGAGGACAAATCCCGTCCAGTCCAGGGGACATATCCATTTTCACACTTTCCAAAATTGCTAAAACTTCCTCCTTGCGTATCTCAATCCCATCCAGTCTACAAGCCTGTATCTCAGTATTCTCCTCGACACATTGCCTTTTCTCAGGGTGAATACTTACGAAAACTATTCATTTAGTGTTCCCTCTGTCTCCTTTGACTCCACACACAACTTCCCACTACTATCCTTGAGTGGCCCGAATCTTACTCTAGTTATTATTTTGCCTGATGTACCTATGGAAAGCCTTAGGGTATTCCTTGATCCGATATGGCAATGACTTCTCATAACCCCTCCTGGCTATTCTTCGCTTTTTATTTAGGTCTTTCCTGGCTAACTTGTAACTTCCACACGCCAGAACTGAGCCTTCATGTCTTATCCTAACAAAAGCCACTTCCTCTTTACTAAACCACCACTCCCTCGCTGGACAGTTTCCACCCTGCCTGACAGGTACATACTTATCAAGGACACAGTCGCCTTACCTTGAATAAGCTCCACATTTCAATTGAGCTCGCCCCCTCTGTTCCTTCCGCATCCCATGCATCCTTAATTTTGCCTAATCGCCTGATAATCACCTTTCCGCCAGCTATAACTCTTGCCCTGCTCTATACATCTCGCCCTTTGCATTACTAAAGTGAACGTAACCGAATTATGGTCACTATCACCAAACACCTGTCCGGCTTCATTACCCAATACCAAATCAAATGTGGCCTGGCCCTTCTTGGCCTGTCTAACATTGCGTCAGAAAACCCTCTTGCATGTATTGGACAAAAACTGAGTCATCTAAACTATTTGAACTATAGTATTCCCAATCAATATTTGGAAAGTTAAAGGCCCCCATAACAACTCCCCTGTCACTCTTGCTCCTATTGAGAATCATCTTTGCTATCCTTTCCACTACATTTCTCGACATATTCAGAGGCCAATAGAAAACTCACAACAGGCTGATCACTCCTTTCTTATTTCTAACCTCAGCTCATGCGATCTCAATAAATGAGTCCTCAAACATCCTTTCTTCCGCTGTAATACTGTCCATGATAAAAGTGCCACAACCCACACCCCGCTCCTTTTGACCGCCATTTACCATCTTCCCTGTTCTTACTGAAACATCTAAATCCAGGAAACTGCAATGCTTCAAGTTCTTCCACCTTATTCTGGATGCTCCTGGGGCTGTTGAAGTCAACACACTTCAAAAAGGTTTCTTGCTTTCTGGTGCCCTATTGCGATCTGGAAACCTCATTTCTGACCTCATTACTCTGAACCTCATGTATACTGGAACTACAATTTCGGTTCCCATCCCCCTGTTGTATTAATTTAAATACTCCTGAGGAGCCTTAGCAATTTTTTCCCCCAGGATATTGGTACCCCTTTCGTTCAGGTGAAGACCATCCTATTTGGACAGATTAAATCTACCCCAGAAAAATCCCCAATTATTCAGGAATCCATACCCTACCTCCTGCAACATATTGCAGCCATGTATTCAACTCCTCTCCTCACTAGCACGTCGCATGGCTAACAAACCAGAAATAGCAACTCTGCTTGTTCTAGCTTGAAGCTTCCACCCTATTTTCCTGAATGTGTGCCTCCAATCTCCATTTCTCTTCTTACTTATGCCATTAGTGCATATTTGCACCAAGACTTGGGGCTGCTCCTCCTCCCATTCAAGGATCCTGAAAACACGATCAGAGACATCACAAACCCTGGCACCTGGGAGACAACACACCAACGTGAGTCTCTCTCTTTCCCATAGAACCTCCTATATGTCCCACTAACTATGGAGTTCCCAATTAGTAATGTTCTGCCCTTCTTCCCCCTTCTTTTCTGAGCAACAGGGACAGACTGCGTGCCAGAGTCCTCTGCTACTTTGACTACCTCTGGTAAATCTCCCCTCCAACAGTTTCCAAACGTTCTACTTGTTGTTGAGGGGAACGGTCACAGGGGAACCTGTCGGTTTCCTTTCTGTCCGCTGACTGTAACCCATTTACCATCTTCAAGTACCTGAGGTGCGACTACCTTCTTGTAACTCCTCTCAATAACCCGCTTCGCCTCCCGAATGATCCAATTTCCATCCAGATCCAGCTCCAGTTCTGTAATATGGTTTTCGAGGATCTGGAGTTGGGTGCACTTCCCACAGATGCAGACAGCAGGGACACTGGTGGTGACCCTTACCTCCAACATTCTGCATGAGGAACATTCGACTGCCCTGATCTCCATTCCCACTGTTCTAAATTCCAAAGAGACTACTGAAAACTTTAAAAAAAACATAAAAGCTAGTCACCTTATCAGTCCAGCGCACAGAAACTTTAGTTTTGGTCAGACAAGGTTGATGGGTGGAAGAAACAATGCCAGTAATATTCCGGATACGCAATCGCCTAAATATAAAGCCTCACTGACCCAGCAGGCCCTTGTCTACTGCTGCTCAGCATGCACTCTGCCTATACATGTGGTAACCTTTTATATTTTAAACTTAATCTTCCCATCAAGCAACTGGCCTTCTCTGTCACTCCTCCTAATGCAACTGCGCTGAATAAATGTAGGAGTGAAAACATACATTCCAAAAATGAATTGTTTGAAACCCAACCAACTCAAAGTCACAACAGAATGAAGGAGCTGTTCCAATACGCAACACCCCAAAGCCAAATAGAAAATTTAACACAGGTTCGTACAGGCAGAGATTGCAGAGAGAAGACTCAGGTCAGAAACATCTGTTGAATCATGGAGCATTTTCCATTTGGGAAAGGAATATTCAAGGCAATACGTGCTATCGTAAGGACAGACTGATGGGCAGGGGGGTGGGGTGGCCCTCTTGGTAAGGGATGATATTCAGTCCCTTGCGCGGGGGAATCGAGAATAAGGGGATGTAGAGTCAGTATGGATAGAGTTGAGAAATTCTAAGGGTAGAAAGACCCTATTGGGAGTTATCTACAGGCCCCTAAACAGTAGTATGGATGTAGGGTGTAAGTTGAATAAGGAGCTGAAATTGGCCTGTCGCAAAGATGTTACTACAGTTATTTTGGGGGATTTCAACATGCGAGTAGACTGGGAGAATCAGGATGGTGTTGGACCTCAAGAAAGAGACTTTATGGAGTGCCTCGAAAATTGATTCTTAAAGCAGCTGGTGCAGGAGCATACCAGGGAGAAGGCAATTCTGGATCTGGTATTGTGCAACGAACCAGAATTGATCCGGGACCTCGAAGTGAAGGAGCCATTAGGAGGTAATGACCATAATACAATAAGCTTCAATCTGTAATTTGAAAGGGAGAGGGTACAATCGGTAGTGACAATATTTCAGTTGAATAAAGGGAACTGTGTAGCTATGAGGGAGGAGCTGGCTAAAGTTCAATGGTGCAATACCTTAGTAGGGATGACAGTGGAGGAACAATGGCAGATATTTCTGGGTATAATGCAGGAAATACAGGATCAGTTCATTCCAAAAAGGAAGAAAAATCCTAGAAGGAAGCAGGGGTGGCTGTGGCTGACGAGGTATGTTAAGAAACATATAAAGTCAAAAGAGAAAAAGTATAACATAGCAAAGATGAGTAGGAAAACGGAGGACTGGGAAGCGTTTAAAGAACAGAGGATTACTAAGAAGGAAATACGCAGAGAAAAAATGAGGAACGAAGGTAAACTGGCCAAAATATAAATGAGGCTAGTAAAAGCTTTATTAAGTATGTGAAAGGGAAAAAAATGGTTAAGACTATAATTGAGCCCATGAAGACAGAAACAGGGGAATATATTACGGGGAACAAAGAAATGGCAGAAGAGTTGAATTGGTACTTCAGATCTGTGTTCACTTGGGAAGACACAAGCAATCTCCCAGAGGTAACAGTGGCTGAAGGACCGGAACTGAAGAGAATTTATATTTGCCAGGAATTGGTGTTGGAGAGACTGTTGGGTCTGAAGGCTGATAATTCCCCGGGGCCTGATGGTCTCCATCCCAGGATACTAAAGCAGGTGGCTCAAGAAATCGTGGATGCATTGGTGATTATTTTCCAGAGTTCGGTAGATTCAGGATCAGTTCCTGCGGAATGGAGGGTGGCTAATGTTGTACACTTTTTAGGAATGGAGCGAGAGAGAAAGCAGGAAATTATAGACCAGTTAGTCTGACCTCAGTGGTGGGAAAGATGCTGGAGTGAATTATAAAGGATGGAATTATGACACATCTGGATAGCAGTAACTGGATAGGTCAGAGTCAGCATGGATTTATGAAGGGGAAATCATGCTTGACTAATCTTCTGGAATTTTTTGAGGATGTAACTCTGAAGATGGACAAGGGAGATCCAGTGGATGTAGTGTACCTGGACTTTCAGAAAGCCTTTGATAAAGTCCCACATAGGAGGTTAGTGAGCAAAATTAGGGCGCATGGTTTTGGGGGCAAAGTACTGACTTGGATTGAAAATTGGTTGGCTGACAGGAAACAAAGTGTAGTGATAAACGGCTCCCTTTCAGAATGGCAGGCAGTGAACAGTGGGGTACTGCAGGGATCAGGGCTGGGACCGCAGCTTTTTACAATATATATTAATGATATAGAAGATGGTATTAATAGTAACATTAGCAAATTTGCTGATGATACTAAGCTGGGTGGCAGGGTGAAATGTGAGGAGGATGTTAGGAGATTACAGGGTGACCTGGACAGGTTAGGTGAGGGGACAGATGCATGGCAGATGCAGTTTAATTTGAATGAATGTATGGTTATCCACTTTGGTGGCAAGAACAGGAAGGCAGATTACTACCTAAATGGAGTCAAGTTAGGTAAAGGGGCAGTACAAAGAGATCTGGGTGTTCTTGTACACCAGTCAATGAAGGCAAGCATGCAGGTACTGCAGGTAGTGAAGAAAGCTAAAAGCATGCTGGCCTTCATAACAAGAGGGATTGAGTATAGAAGCAAAGAGTTCTGCAGCTGCACAGGGCCCTGGTGAGACAGCACCTTGAATATTGTGTACAGTTCTGGTCTCCACATTTGAGGAAAGACATTCTGGCTATTGAGGGAGTGCAGCGTAGGTTCACGAGGTCAATTCCTGGAATGGCGGGACAATCTTATGTTGAAAGATTGGAGCGACTGGGCTTGTATACCCTTGAGTTTAGAAGACTGAGAGGGGATCTGATTGAGACATATAAGATTATTAAAGGATTGGACACTCTGGAGGCAGGAAACATGTTTCCGCTGATGGGTGAGTCCTGAACCAGAGGACACAGCTTAAAAATAAGGAATAGGCCATTTAGGGCAGAGATGAAGGGAAACTTCTTCACCCAGAGAGTGGTGGGTGTGTGGAATGCTCTGCCCCAGAAAGCAGTGGAGGCCCAGTCTCTGGATTCATTTAAGAAAGAGTTGGATTGAGCCCTCAAGGATAGTGGAATCAAGGATTATGGAGTTAAGGCAGGAACAGGATACTGATTGAGGATGATCAGCTATGATCATAATGAATGGTGGTGCAGGCTCGAAGGGCAGAATGGCCTACTCCTGCACCTATTGTCTATTGTCCATAGTAACAGCTTCTCTGCCACCAGCAGTTTCTGACTGTCTGTTAAAACAAACCAATGTAGAAAGTAACCCAAATATGAGAACTGGCCGTTCTGCTGCCATCGTTTAAAGTAACCACTGCCAAACATATTGCCACCTCTGACTTTACGATCCCTCTTGAAAAAAACTCAAAGGCAAAATAACATTGTTGAAGAAGCAATGCCTTCACAGTAGTCCTCTATGACCAGAGCGCGTTTACAGAGTTAAAGGGATCACTCATTTAAGACAAAGATATTTTTTGATCACAACAGGGACTTAAACTTTGGGAATATTTCTTTACCACAGAAGGCTGTGTCCTTTCGTTTATTCATGGTTTAAATAGAGAGAGTGTTAATCAGTCGTAAAATTCAAGGGTGATAGCAAATTGCGAATGGTGTTGAGGGTTGTCAGGCTATGCTTGATCTCATTGAATGATGGACTAGACTTAATGGATGTATCCCCATCCTGTGGTCTGGAGTGTTAATGGATGGAACGTTTACATTAATAAATTTTCACAGGATCATCAACCCTCTGAATAGCATTCCACCCAGACCGACCACCACTCCACCTCTGTAACCCTGCATTTCCAACTTAACCTGCACGGACTCTGGGAGGAAACTGGAGCGTTCGGTGAAATCCCACACAGGCACAGGGAAAATGGGCAAACTCCATACAGTCACTAAAGGCCAGAATCCAACCAGGGTCCTTGACGCTGTGAGGCAGCAATGTTAACCACTGTAACACCAAACACCCAGCAGACCAGATAACTTCAGCAGAGCTTTGTCTCACAAAAGCTCAAGGTCTCCGATCAGAAAAGGAAAATGAACAGTGCCTTTCAAATGGACAACAATTCCCCTGGCAGAGGAGTCAAGTTTTTTTTTTCTTCAAACCAGTCACCCAAGCGAAAGAGTTTTAGAACATGGAACATACATAGAACATTACAGCACAGCACAGTACAGACCCTTCAGCCTTCGATGTTGCACCAACCTTAGAATCCAATCTGGAGCCCATCTAACATACACGATTCCATTTTCATCGATATGTCTAACAAATGAAAATTTTAATGTCTTTTAAGTTAGCGAGTCTATTGCTTTTGCAGGCAGGCCATTCGACACCCCTAATACTCTCTGAGTAAAGAAACTATGTCTGATGTCTTTCCAATATCTTCCACCCCTCACTTTCAAAGCCCTGTCCCCTCGTGCGAGCCATCACCATTCAAGCAAAAAGTGTCTCACTGTCTAACCCATCTAACCCTCTGATTATCTGGTATGTCACATTTAACTCACCTCTCAACTTCTCTCTAGTGAAAACAGCCACAAGTCCCTCAACCTTTCCTCGGAAGACCTTCCCACCATACCAGGCAACATCCTAGTAAATCTCCCGGAACCCTTTCCAAAGCTTCCACATCCTTCTTATAATGCAGTGACCAGAACTGTGTGCAACACTCCAACCTCGGCTGCACCGAGTTTTATATAACTGCAGCATGACCGCATGGTTCCAAAACGCCATCCCTCTCCGACTAATTCTAATGCACTATATACCTTTTTAACAACCCTATCACTTGAGTGGCAACTTTCAGGAGTTTATGCACATAGACACCGAGATCTCTCTGTTCATCTACACTATCAAAAATCTTACCATTAGCCCAGTACTCCGCATTCCTGTTTCTCCTTCCAAGGTGCATCACCTCACACTTTTCTGCATTGAACTTTTTTAGCCACATCTCAGCCCAACTCTGCAGCTTATCTATGCCTCCCTGTAACCGAAAAAGTCCTTCAGTACTCTCCACAACTCTACCGACCTTAGTGTCATCTACAAATTTACTAACCCATTCTTTTACACCATCATCAGGTCATTTATACAAGTAACAAATAACAGTGGACCCAAAATAGATCCTTGCAGTACATCACTTGCAACTGAGAACCAGGATGAGCATTTCCCATCAACCACTACCCAGTGTCTTCTTTCAGCTAGCAAATTTCTGATCCAAATTGCTAAATTACTCTCAATCCCATGCTTCCATATGTTGTGCAATATCCTACCGTGGGAACCTTATCCAAATGCCTTTGTAAAATCCATGTATACCACATCAACGGCTTTACCCTGAACTGCCTGTTTGGTCATCTTCTCAAAGAACTCAGTAAAGTTTGTGAGGCACGACCTGCTCTTCACAAAACTGTGTTGACTACCCCTAATCAGCGGTTTACTTTCTAGATGATTACAAATCCTATCCCTTATAAACTTTTCCAACATTTTACCCACAACAGAAGTAAAGATCACTGGTCTCAAATTGCCAGGGATGTCCCTACTCGCTTTCTTGAACAAGGGAGCATTTGCTAAACCCCAGTTTTCTGGCACTATTCCTGTGGACAATGACGACATAAAGATCATAGCTGAAGGTTCTGCAATCTCCTCTCTGGCTTCCCAAAGAATCCTAGGATAAATCCCATCCGGCCCAGAGGACTTACCTATTTTCACACTTTCCAGAATTTCTAACACTTCCTCCTCCTTGAACCTCAATCCTATCTAGTCTAATAGCTTATATCTCAGTTTTCCCTCAGTTTTTTTTCACGTGAATACTAACGAGAAATAATCATTTAGCATATCCCCTGTCTCTCCTACCTCCATGTTAAACTTCACACTGCTATCCATGATTGGCCCTAATCTTACTCTGGCCATTCTTTTATGACTGATATACCGAAAGAAAGACGGAGAGTTTTCATTGAGCTATCGACTAATGATTTCACATGTCCCCTTCTGGCTCTTCTGAGTTCTTTCTTGAGGTCTTTCCTGGCTAACCTGTAAGCGCCCTAACTGAGCCTTCACGTCTCATCCTAAAATAAGCCTTCTTCGTCCTCTTGACAAGAGCTTCATCTTCTTTAGTAAACCTGGGTTCCCGCTCTCGACAATTTCCTCCTTAGTTTGTGGAGCTTCTACTCAATCAGGTTAAAAAGCTCCTAATAGGCAATGTAAAAGAAAAATGCAAACAAATAATGAACAGAAAGTAATCAATTCAAATCATATTGTGTAGTGTTGATGCACTCCCCAGGCCCTGCAGTGCCCACATGTCTCTAAAGATACATTCCCTCTCAATGGACACCCACGTGCAGATATAACACAAAGAAGAGAAGACAGTCAGGCACAACGAAGATAAAAACAATGACTGCAGGTGCTGGAAACCACATTCTGGATTAGTGGTGCTGGAAGAGCACAGCAGTTCAGGCAGCATCCGAGGAGCAGTAAAATCAACGTTTCGGGCAAAAGCCCTTCATCAACGAACCCCATACATAACCTGCTACCAGGACCAGTTAAAGGTCTCTTTTGCCTGATCCAGGAGCAGACCGATAAGGATGCCATCTACTCTGTCCACCTCTCCCCGTATCGGGTGCTCATAAAACAGGAACATGGGGTGAAAGAACAAAAATAAGAGTGGCCTATTCAAAAACTAAAGAGGGGTAGCAAATGAAAAAACTCAATATCATTGTGCAAAAGAGTTTTGTTCAGCCCACAAGGACTAAGTGTGGCTTGGCACACTGTACTTGCTCAGGTTTCATAGGACTTCTGCGAGCAGCACTCTCCATCTCCGATCCTGATGGAAAACGGAAGGACCCCTAAATCTTAATCACATTTCTGTGGACCTACGATCATGTATAGGCCAGACAACTTCCTTCCCTGAAGGATATGAATAAATCACAATTTTATTATGATAATTGGCAGAGATTACATGGTGAGAAATGGGTCTGGGTGGGTTACTCTTCGGAGGGTTGGTGTGGACTTGTTGGGCCAAAGGGCCTGTTTTCACACTGTATGGAATCTAATCTAAAGGGGCAGCACGGTGGCTCAATGTTTAGCATTGTTGCCTCACAGCACCAGAGACTCGGGTTTGATTCAGCCTCAGGTGACTGTCTGTGTGGAGTTTGCACGTTCTCCCCATGTCTGCGTGGGTTTCATCCGTGTGCTCCGGTTCCCTCCCACAGTCCAAAGATGTACAGGTTAGGTGAATTCTCCCACAGTCCAAAGATGTACAGGTTAGGTGAATTGGTCATGCTAAATTGTCCATAGAGTTAGGTCCATTAGCCACGGGGAATTGGTCTGGGTGGGTTACTCTTCGGAGGGTCAGTGTGGAATCTAATCTAATCTAATTCAATTATTAGACTAGTTTAGGATACCAGATTGTTTGCATTGAATTCAACTTTCACCATCTGTCTTGGCAGGATTCAAACTCCTATCCCCAGAACATTAGCCTGGGGTTCTGGAGTTACTAGTCCAGGGATATTCCCGCTTACAACACCACCACGATCTTGTGGAATGTCTAAAGCTGGGCAGCATTGAGGGAAATCTTCGAGTTGTTAGAACGGGAGGGTAACCAGAACTGTGAAAGGCTCATGCTAGTGAGCTGTGAAAGGAGTTGTTAAAAATGTTTCTGCAGTCCAAGGAAAAGAATGTGAAAGACTTCAGTTAAGTAGAAACTTAACAGTTCAGCTGGGAGTGACAATGATGTGAAAAAGAGGATATGCAAAAGGATAGTGTTGGCGAACAGGTTAAAACTTAGTTTTACTACTGTAAGATCTAACTAAGACAGATGTATCTCAACTTTATTACACAAAAGAAAGAAAATCTATGTTCTATTAATAACACAAAACCAAAAAAGCAACAAGACAGTAGAGACAACAAGTAGGCGGTCAAATAATGCATTGCCAGTTATTGCCTGGAGATTGTGTTTGGAATCTGAGGAAATCTAGTTATAAATCCCTTTAGGTCAGATATGCCCTTTCACTGAAGATCTTGAAGACAGTGTGACACATGCACTCACACTCTCAACTTCTCACAGAGCAATCTCAAACACTCACACACACACTAAATCGCACAACAACTGACACAGAAACACTCTCAGACCTACAAGCAAACTCAATCATACATACATACACTCACATATTCTCAAAGAAATATACTCATACCCACACAAATGCGCACTCACACTCGAATATTCCTCTCTAAATCCATTTGAGAGAAGAATCCATCTCTCCCCTTACTCAGACACACCCACACAATCCCACGCTCATGCACACACACTATAGCCATACCCTCACACAAGCACACACACTCCCTCTGAGCCACTCAGACACACAAATATAATGGGTGAATTGTTCCATTCTGGAGGTTTATTTTACTGATAATATGCTTTTTAAAATAACTTTAGACAGTGCACAACTTGAAGCTACAGGAGGATTGCGTAACCTTTTCTATGTTATTATAGCGGTGGCAATGGCCCAGTGGTATTATCACCCGGCTGTTATTCCAGAGATCCAGATAATGTTCTGGGTAACCAGCTTTGAATCCTGCCACGGCAGGTGGTGGAATTTGAATTCAATAAATATTTGACATTAAGAATCTAATGATGGCAATGGATCGATTGCCAGGAAAAACACATCTGCTTCAATAATGTCCTCCAGGGAAGGGAGCTGCCATTCTTCCCTGGTCTGGCCAAATTGTGATTCCGACCCACAGCAATGTGGTTGACTCTTAATTATCCTCTGGTCAATGAGCCAGAAATGCTGCCTAGACAGCAACGGTCTCATCCCGTGAATGAATAATGGTTAAAAAAATTTGTTTTTGGGATGACTCCGGGATAAAACTCTGAGACAGATTCTGAACAAGGCCCTACAATTACAATTCACTTTTGACTGCCATGCCATCTTTTGTATTTTTCTAGTGCGCTGTTTGTTTGAAGTATGGACAGTTAGACAAACACTGCTTGAGGCATTTAATTATCTCTGCGCAGTAGCTCTAAACAGTTACGCAAATTTGCATCTTAGTCAATTGAGACTTGCAGATCATTTCTAACACCATTCTCCAAAACAAGCTTCTGTGACGAAAAATTGACATTTCTACAATGCTAGAATGTATGAATGAAAACAACTTTTGACACGTTTGATCCTATCTGGTGTTTACAACCTCGGAGTCAAACTGAAGCCTCCTCTGTTCCTGCACCCAGTTTGACATTGTACCATTTAGCTGTTATTATCCCTTCTCACTCTAACATCCAAAATCATCAGTACAAGTCCCACTCTATTTCATTTGCAGGAAGCTGAGAAATGATAGTCTTCAAAATGTGAGATGTCTTTTAATCGACAAAGCGACATGTGATTCCAAAGGAATTAGTCAGTCAGCTATTTCGGTTTGTTAACGGCAACCATTTCATGTTAGCACAGCACTGACATTGACTTTATAAATAGGAAGATACAAAAGAGAGTTCGGACTTGGGAATCCGTGTCCATTTGAGTACAGTATAGATTCACCAGAATGATAGCTGGACAGCAAGTGCTTAATAGCGAGGGACTGAAATGACACAGAACTAGGGTTGCATTCCTGAATTTTGGAAATGATGAAAAAAAAATGAAATTTTGAAGAGAATAATGGACACTGTTCTGATAGAGATAAAAAGGCTTCTTCCTAATTCCGGATGGGAAATTAAAATCATCATCTTAAAGTCTGACAATATTCTGAATCCATTTCAGAGTTTTGATCATATACTTATTACATTTATACATAGAAATTCATAACATTTCAGATATATTTGTGGAGAGATGTAAATTATATTTATACTCACACGTTGGATTGTGGCATTTCTGGCTGGGTTGGCATTTGTTGCCCATATATAGCTGATCCCGAGGAAGTGTCAGTGAGCTGCCTTCCTGAACTGCTGCTATCTATATGCGGCCGGTAAACCCACAATGATGGAAGGGAAGGGGTTCCATGATTTTCAACCAATGGCACTTGTGGAACCAACATGTTTTTCCAAGTTAGGGTGGAGAGTGGCTTGATGTGAAATTTTCAACTGGTGGTGTTCCCATGTATCTGGTGTGCTAGGCATTCTAGATGGTCGTGCCGTGGGTCTGGAAGCAGCTCTTTAAACAACTTTGGTGAATTTCTGCAGTGCGTCTTATCTATGGTACATGCTGATGCTACCGAGTGTCAGTGATGGAGACAGGGGTATTTGTGACTGTTGTGCTGAGCAAGTTGCACTAGAAGCTTATTCAAGCTACAAACGAAGAGGACATCTTATCCAGATACGATCTCATGCTGTTTTTTGACAATTTGCGTTGCTTTAGAGTATTTATTTCCTGGAGACTTTTATCTTGAACAAAAAACACAGAAAGTTGTAGAAATGCTCAGTCGGTCGGAGAGAATACACGCAGACCAAGAGGTTGAGTCATTCCTTGCCAATTAGAAAAGGAGTGTTATCATGTTGCTAACTCCTCTGGTTCCTCAGTCCATTCCGTGAACTCCTCATCCCATTATCTGCTGTGTCTATTATTGGCTCTCAGTTACTTGTATTTATTCATCAATTGAATTAATTTTATAACTGGATATTTCACAGTATACTTTAACTGGTCTCTGAAGGTTTTCTGCGTCACCACATAAATAAATGCATTTGTGAAGCAACTTAGGTTCCGCAGCATAAATGCAATTCGTACAAAGAGACGAAAAGCAGTGCCATTCAAAAAGTAAACAGCATTAAAGTAATATAAAATACACCCCAACCAGAGAAGTATGAAACTAGCAGATATGGAAAAGAGTAATACCACAGACTTCTTTCTTCTCTCTATGTCTGGGTCATTCTCTACTTTTCTCCGACCCCTCAGTGTCTTACGCACATTAATGGCCTCGAAGATATGCCTGACAGTCAGAATGTTGACAAAGAGAACAAAACTAAAAGGGAACATTGGTGTTAAAAATCGTTCAAAATATCTAAAACTTATCCACCGACTGTCATTATAATAACTGGACCTGACACGACAGTGCCATGGAACATTGTTATTGATCTTTTTAGGTTTAAATCGAAAATAGGTGGGAATGTTCTTAAAGGAAAAAAAAATGCAGATTGTTGCTAGAACCGTCATTGCAGTTTTTTCTGTGCAATAGCTAGTTTTCATCTGATGAAAACAAATGGCTACAAATCGGTCAAAAGTGAAAGCAACAGTGAACCAGACAGAACAATCAATGGTCAAGTGGCACAGGACATTGATAACGCTACACACAGGAGTGATATCCAGGAAACATGCTGGATAATAAAATTGTTTAAATTTAAGAAGAATGACAAATAATGCAATGAACAGCAGATCAGATGTTGCCATGGCCACCATATAACGAGTGCTGCATGCAGAAAGACCACACTTGTCCCGAGCTAAGATTATAATCACCAAAACACTAACTGCAAGAGAGAGAAAGGGAAAAAAGAGACTTGAAGTTACTGAGCAATCATTTTCAGTGCTTGAGCCTAGAATTAAGTAATGGCACAATGATATGAACTTAAAAGAATATTAACCACAGCAGCAAATTCTGTCGAAATGAATCATTTGCAATTTTAAAATGCATAGGGCAGAACATGAGCGGCAAATTGCTCACAGAAACACAGTTATGTAATCGATTTTGGGGGGATCAGCAGAAGTTAATTTCACCTGCTTTGTAGGTTACTCAGAATACCTGGAGTTTCCCATAAGACCACAACATCGACACAAAGACACCTAGAATCAGTAAAACGAATTATGAGAGACACTTAACACATTTCTGTACTTAGTTTTGTTTCCAAGACTTACCAATGATCAGACCAAGCTAGATGTTATCTCACTGTATATTGGCACATCCCTCTTCATTAACTAATCCATCATTAATAGTGTGGAAAATTGTGCAATCACAACACGTCTCTAATTTGAAAATTAAAGTGGAGGGAAGCGCATTGTAGAGGTAGCTGCAGATTTTGAGGTCCAGGATATGACGGTGAAACGTTGTGGCAGAGATATCTGACAATTGAGATGATAGACCTTGTATAGTTTAACTATCTTCATCTGTGATCAGGATGAAACTGGAGAGAGTTGTAATCTCATTGAGTTTACTTTTTGAGAGCTCCATTATTGTGAACGTTTATTCATAATCGATGTGACTCATAGATGAACATTTTTTTTAAGCAATTAAAATTTAACCGTAAAAGTAGGTGTGACTAATTGAGGAACAGATAACCAATCCTTCCAGAAATGCAAGTCAAACCACCCTGAGTTTTGATGTGGAGGTGCCGGTGTTGGCCTGAGGTGGACAAGGTTAAAAATCACAAAACACTGGGTTGTAGTCCAGCAGGTTTATTGGGAAATACAACTTTTGGAGCACCGCTGCTTCATCAGGTAGTTTCTTTCTCCAAATAAAAATGTTGGGCTCTCACCTGGTGTCATGTAATTTTAAACTTAATCCTGAGTTTGGCAGACGACAGAATTAGCATGTGGTCGTGTTGGAAGGTCAGTGGATATGGTTGAAATAAGCATAACGAGTGACAGAGTACGAGCTCCCAGCAGAGTCAGAACGCTTATCATTATCACACTAAAAGAAGAGAAATGCTCACAGTTCTGGAAATTGGATTTTTGACCTGTACTAGTGACACAGAGTATGCAGATGTTTTGAGACTATATGGGACTTTGTGATCCAAATATAAAAATACTTTTCAATTCGACATCGCTAAAAAATTGATTGTGGGAAGCTTATGAATTATAGATTCAATAATTGTTCATCCAAATCTAACCAGATGCATATGGGAAATTGTGTCAATATTTCCAGCTTTATGTCCAGCAATAATTCATTCTTATTAACGAACAGATAACAAGTTAGTGCCACCATGACCGATAACTTGTTCTAACCTTGCTGGAAGATCAATCAGTACCAAAAATATAATTGTTACTGTACCATTTTCAAATTATGAGAAATATCACATCTGTTAATCTGCAACAGGTCATTTTACTTTGTATACTTAGCACCAAATATACACAACCAGCTGTGAAGAGTTTGTTATTGGTAATCCACAGTACCCTTTCAAACTAAATTGACAGCTCCATCAGTGGACAGGACAGAAATGAGGAATTTAATATAAATTAAGCAAAGAACAAACAAAGAACAAAGAAAATTTACAGCCCAGGAACAGGCCCTTCGGCCCTCCAAGCCTGAGCCAATCCAAATGTACTGTCTAAAACTGTCGGTCAATTCCTAAGCGTCTGTATCCCTCTACTCCCCATCTACTCATGCATTTATCCAGACGCATCTTAAATGAATCTACCGTGCCTGCCTCTACCACCTCTGCTGGCAACGCGTTCCAAATGCCCACCACCCTCTGTGTGAAGTACTTGCCGCGTGTATCCCCCTTAAACTTTCCACCTCTTACCTTGAAAGCGTGACCTCTCATTACTGAATCCTTCACCCTGGGAAAAAGCTTGTCTCTAGCCACCCTGACTATACCCTTCATGATTTTGTAAACCTCAATCAGGTTCCCCCTCAATCTCCTTTTTTCTAATGAAAACAAACCTATCCTACTCAACCTCTCTTCATAACTAGCACCTTCCATACCAAGCATCATCCACCTAAACCTTCTCTGCAACCTCTCCAAAGCGTCCACATCCTTTTGGTAATGTGGCGACCAGAACTGAACACAGTATTCTAAATGCCGCTGAACCAATGTCTTGTACAATGTTAACATGACTTGCCAGCTCTTATACTCAATATCCCTCCCAATGAAAGCAAGCATACTATATGCCTTCTTAAGCACTCTATCCACCTGTGCATCGACCTTCAGGGTACAATGGACCAGCATTCTCAGATATCTCGGCCCATCAACTTTTCCCAAGGCTCTTCCGTTCATTGTTTAATTCGCTCTAGAATTCGTCTCGCCTAAATGCATCACCTCACATTTGTCTGGATTGAAAACCATCTGCCACGTTTCCACCCAACTCTCCAGTCTATCTGTATCCTCCGGATCAAGCATTGCATGATTCATAGTATTATGGTCATAGTTCCCACTGCAGTCAGATATTTCATTTAATTCAGTTCCCCACAAAGAGTTCAATTCCAAAGTCAGAGATTTTCCTATTTATGCAAGATCACTGGAATAAGTTGTTCCTTTCCATCTAATTCTGGATGAAGGGCTTATGCCAGAAATTTCGATTCTCCTGCTGCTCGGATGCTCCCTGACCTGCTGTGTATTTCCAGCGCCACAGTCTCAACTCTGATCTCCAGCATTTGCAGTCCTCCCTTTCTCCCTGTGTCAGATATGTCACAGCCAGCGGTGTTGATGCAGGAGCCCTGACATTTGGAATGCACTGTAGGAATGTTCAACTCGATGATATCGCTCCTGCAAATATTTATAAACGTCTAAACTGGCAGCAACACATCCCTTCCATTGGACCTGACCCCCCACTATGAACATAATTTCCATCTCTCAAGAGCCGCAAATCATTCTGGGGTTATACAGCACCTCAGTGTGACCTCCAGTTAATCAGCTCACCTTGATGCAGTGATTCACTCAACTTGGAAAATTTCATCGCAGCAGAAGGAGCAGAACATTCTGAACTGTTTTGTATTGGGTCAATTTCCTGAGTGGCCATCCTCAATCAGTACATAGTCTAGTTATGTACAATTTCTCAAAAAGTGAACGCAGGCGAATACATAGTCCCATCCTTCTGCTTGCAAGGAAGATATGATATTTCTTGGTGGGAAATTTGCTCAAATTGACTCGTGAGATCTAGAACTGCATTGATGTAACTTCAGTAAGTAACATTGTAACGGTTGGGATTTATATTCACATAAATCTTTCCCTGTGGTGTAAATCACTATGAATGATTGGACAGACATCCTGTGTGACAATCAGTGCAGTGATGGTCCACTCCATGAGGCAAAGAGCAGCATGCTGTATCAGGGTCGACAGATGATTCATATTCTTCCAGCAGTGTGTTGTTGATGGAATATGAATCAACTGATGACGTTGATATAGAATCCAAATTCTTGAGTATCTCAGTGCTGAACATCAGGTCACCTGGAGGTCGCAACAGCAGGGTAGACTTTCACTCGATATGGCTGGACATTGTTGGTCATGAATGGAAACTCAGAGCAGCACAATATCAAATGTCCTAAACCAAACATCAGTCCCCACAAGGAGAAAGTGAGGACTGCAGATGCTGTAAATCAGAGTGGAGAATGTGCTGGAAAACACAGCCGATCAGGCAGCATCTGGCTCCTGCTCCTAGGATGCTGCATGACCTGCTACGTCTTTCATCAGTGAAAAAATCGAGTTGTACCACCCAATCTCCATCATCTTGAGCCCTCCGGACCGCGTATATTAACATTGATTTCACAAAGTTGATGGAGTACTGCACTCTATGGTCTGACACTGGCCTCTCAGTGAATTGGTCTAAAAATATATGCGGGGTATTTATGTCCAAAGTATCTATGCCAACAAGATAACAATATCAATATTAAGCATTATAATAAAATGCAAATCTAAATTGATAGCCAAAAACAAATAATACTCCCACATGAACGCCCATATGAGGAACTTCACATCAACCATTATCATTTAGGGATCATCAAAGGATAACAGCCACAAAGGGCAAATTTGAAACATCCTTTTGGATAAAGTTGTTTAATCCTATGTGGGAGAGCTACTGCCACAACACTTCAGATCTCAGTGTTTGTCCTATTTAACTCTGCACCCCAGTACCGTGCATTTATTTTAATAAATGGCAATGCACATGTGCCTTTTTGACAATCCAGTAATTCATTATACATCATAATTGAAACCCTGTGTTCAACAATCCTCTCAGCAATCTGTGCTCACAATACCATGTCCACACACTCACTGTCAAAACACCCAAGATAGTCAAAGCATTCTGTATGCTGACTCGCATTTTATAAATGGCAAAACATTCATGTTTTTTGACAAATAATTCAGTACACATCATAAGTGAAATCCTGTCTCACCAACCCTGGCAGCGATTTGTCCTCACAAGTAACATGTCTCTCACACCGGCGGACTGCCAAAAACACACAGCACAGTTGAAGCCATCCATGCTAACCTTCACCTACCATTCCATAAAGATCGGCTCAACCCAACCATTACCCACATTCTATGGGCTCCCATTTGGAGCAAGCTGCCCGAGCAAGATCCACCAACACAATCCCTTTACAACAAGGAATGGGAAAGACCAGGTGTCACTGAGAGCTGGGTTGTTACAAAAACTCTCTGACCGATAGCAGTCTTTGAACACCCACTGAGAGACAGTGGTCTTGCTAAACACTTTCTAGATCAGCCAGTGCCGGTGCTCAGCCAAACTCCATCAATGTGGTCACAATGCAAACACATTCTGCACAGTATAGAGAAACAGACAATACTGCACATTACTGAGGAGCCTCTTAATGAAAAACCTGTTCACTTTAAACTCAGTAAGTGAGGACATTATTGTCTGTTATCGTGTTTGCCTTACTAAATAAAACACTTATTAGTCATCTTATGGAAATAAGTACAATTTAATGCAGAGACTTATACAACTTAAGTTGTTACAAGACTTACCAGGAATGCCAACAACAGTAAAGATGGTGTAGTATACTTTTTCGATCATTGTCGTTGGAATAGGCAGTTTATTATTTGTGAAACAACCACTCCCTTTCTGCTGCCGACAACCTGTTGGAATTGGACGATTCTTTCGGAACTGGAGCTGTCTTTATTTTATATAGTTTGGTATCGCCATTGGGAAACTGTAATTACTCTTTGATTTTTTAAAAATGATTGTTAACATTAAGAATACAACAACATGTTTATTTTCAAATGTTATATCATTGAGATTTCAGTCTGTAATTGAATACCCCAAAGACTGTATTAAACTGATCCTATGAGGTTTCAAATGTTAATTGCAATTTATCTTCAAACAAGAATAACTACATTATCTCACCCACTATCAGTCCCATCAATCTCCAAATATCTTTGATATTCTTTTAACTAATGACCTTCATTTTGATGAGGCTATTCAGTCATTTGATACCTCTTGTTGTACAGCTCCTTGACAGCTGTTCTACTGACACTTATCCCACTGCTTTCCTTCTTCATGCAGTTATATAACTCACTTGGGAAATTCTACCTGTGAAGGAGCACTCAAATGCAGAAGCTGAAGCTCGTACTGACCACAACAACAGCTGGAATTTACGCGAAATTATATTTTCTCAAAAAAATACAAAAGATAAATTAGTTCAGCATGATATGTTCAGAAGTCGAGAGCGACAGAATCATTTGAACATCAAAATGGCACTAAATCGACATCAGTCCCACTTTCCAACATTTGGCCAATAGCCTTGAATGTTATGGCATTTCAAGTGCTTTATCCAAGTTCATTTTAAACGTTGAGAGCCTTCCCATTTCACATCCCCTACCAGGCAGTCCATTGCAGGCCCCTACAATCCTGTGGGTGAGAAGAGTTTTCCTCATGTCCCCTCTCAACCTCCTGTCTTTGATCTTAACATTATGCCACCTTGTTATTCACACTTTTACTGAGGGGAACAACTGCTTTCTACTCACGCTCTCTGTGTCCCCTGTAGTCTTATATACCATGATCTCTGCTCCTAAAAAAGCAGTCCAAGCTGATCCAGCCTCCCTCTTCACAGCTAAATTGCTGCAGCCCAAGCAACATTCTGGTGAATCTCCTTTGCATTCCCTTCAGTGCAATCATATCCTTCCTATCATGCAGTGACCATAAACAAACTCCAACCGTGGCAGAACCAACATTTTGTACAGCACCAACAGCACCTCCCTGTTCTTATCTTTAATCTGTATCCTGTTTGCCGTCCTATCAACCCTATGAAACTGTCCTTCTATTTTGATGGATCTGTTGACAAATACCTCATTATCTATCTTGTCATGTGCTTTCCAGTATCCTTTCATTAATTGAGCATTCCTTATCTGTGACTCTACCAAAGTGCATCACTTCTCATTTATTCGAGTTAAATTTTATCTGCCAATGATTTGTCCATCTGACCAATCAGTCCATATCTATCTGACAAAGAAGACATTTTTCATCACTCACAACCTGGTCAATATTTGTGCCTTCTGCAAACATACCTATCATCACCAACATGCTCCCGCCACAGATACAGGCATGAACTCTCATCAATATTATTTATGAATATTGAAAATAATGTGGAACCTGACATGGATCCCTGTGTAATGCACTGGACACGAGCCTCCATGTGCATGAACAGTCTTCTATAAACACTTTTTGTCTCCTCTGACTAAGCCAATTTTGGAGCAAATTTGTCAAGTTACACTGTATGCTGTATGCTTTTACCTTCCTTATCAATCTCCCATGTGAGACTTGACAAAGGCTTTGCTGAAATTCATATAAACTACACCAATTGCCTTACTTTCATCTTAAGATCTGGCCTCATCAGAAACCCACCAGATTTGTTAGTCATGATCCTTATTTAAAAAGCTCTGCTGATTATTCATAATTAATCTATTATTTTCTAATTAGGTAGCTTGGTCGCACAGTGGTTTGTACTGCTGCCTCACAGTATCAGGGACTCGGGTTTGATTCCAGCCTCGGGTGATTCCAGCCTCCGGATGCTTCACGTTTCTCCCACAGCCAAAAGATGTGCAGGTCAAGTGAATTAGCCATGGAAAGATACCCTTAGTATTCAAGGATGTGTAGGCTAGGTGCATCAGTCAGGGGAAATGGATGGGGAATGGATCTGGGTGGGATATGCTTTAGAGGTTCAGTGTGGACTTGCTGAGCCAAATAGCCTGTTTCTGCACTGCAGGGATTCTGTGACGTGGATATCGAAATTTTCCCCAATACTTTCTCTAACACTGATGGGACACTGTTATTCCTAATTGATCTCTTCCAGCCTTCTTGAAAAGTGGAACGACATTAGCTATTCTCCAGTCCTCTGGCGCCTCCACTGTGGCTGGACAGAAATGAAAGGTTTGGTTCAGAGTCCCTGTAATTTGCTCCTTCTCTCCTTGGTCACAACTCCTCTGGACCTCAGGATTTGCCTTCTTTTAGCTCGCCAACTTGCAATATGAGTGTGTATCAGTTTTAAATCTGTTCAACAGATACCAAGACCGAGGTTGTGTTTCTTGTTTGCATTTTCTTCTTCGCAATAGTTAGCTCCGACAAGGACCAGTCTCTCTCAGTGTGAAATATCCACAAGGACTCTTCTCTCAAAGCTCTCCCTGTATCTGTCCCATCCTATTCATCCCCCATAAAACAAATCTTAGTTTCTCATTTATTACCTCAGTTCGGTGTGTACGACCTACGTTTGCAATTTTGGGTCATAATCAGCCCTTGTCTATCTATCATTACCTTATTCGTAGAACGATCAACCTTTTACATCAGGTGCTAATCCATCACGAGTGTCTTTTCTTTGACGCTCTTACTTACCTTCTGCTAATTTCTGTTTGAATTTTATATCATGTTCTAAATTCTACTGTCAATCTCAAGTTATTACTACTTTGTACATGCGATGTAGGGATGTCTGACTAAAACAGGATTTATGGCCCATCCCTAACATCTGCGGTGAAGATGGTGGTGTGCTGATCAGATTCTGCATGCACGTTTTGTTATTCACTTGTGGGACGTGGGCATCGCTGGTCCGGTGTTTATTGCCTGTTCCCAGTTGCTCCTTTATAAAGTGTGGGGTGAGCTGCCCTCTTGAATCACTGCAGTCCATGTGGTGTCGGTAGACCCACACTGCTGTTAGGGAGGGAGCTCCAGGATTCTGACCCAGTGAAGGAACGGTGATATATTTCCAAGGCAGGACGGTGAGTGGCTTTGAGGTGAACATGCAGGGAGTGGTGTTCTCATTTATCTGTTGCCCTTATCCTTCCGTATGGTAGAGGTTGTGGTTTGGAAGATATCTAAGGATATTTGGTGACTTTTCACTGTGCGGCTTAGACATGGTACACACTGCTCAACCTGAGCGACAGTAGTGGAGTAAGTGGATAAGACAATAAACCATTAGAGCATGATGTCAGCCATTCAGCTGAAGAAGGCTGCACTGTCATTCAATCATTCTGATAAGTTTTTAACACCATTCTTCCCGTAACCTTTGATCCCCTTGACGATCAAGAACCTATCTATCTCCAGCTTAAATACACTCAATGTCCTAGCCTCTTCAGCCTTCTGTGAAAATGAATTCCATAAATTCCCCACTTCCTGACTGAAGAGGCGTCTCCTTATCTCTGTTATAAAATAACTTCCCTTTACCGTAAGGGTGTGCGTTTGGTTCCCAGACTCTCCTGATAATGGAGATATCTTGCCAACATCCACTCTGTCTGGGCCATACAGTATTCTGAAAATTTAAATTAGATCCATCCTCAGCCTTTAAACTCCATTGAGTATAGACCCAGAGTCCTCAAAAGTTCCTCATATGTTAAGCTTTTTCATTATTGGGTCTATTTTAGTGAACCTCGTCTGAACACACCCCAGAGCCAATACGTCATTGCTGAGATATGGAGCCCAAGACTGCGCACATTACTCCAAATGGGGTCTGACCAGAGACTTATAGAGCCTCACAAATACATCCCTGCTTTTATATTCAAATACTCTCAAAAGAAATCCCATCATTGCATTTGCCGTCCTAACTACTGACTCAACCTGCAAGTTTACCTTGAGAGAACCCTGGTCTAGAATTCCCCAGTCTTGTTGCACTTCAGATTTCTGATTTTTTTCTCCATTTAGAAAATAGTCCATGCCTCTATTCTCCCTCTCCCTCTCAAACTGAAGAATAAATTCAATCATATTATGATCACTGCTTCCTGAGGATCCTTCACCTTAACCCCACGTATCAGGTCTGACTGCACAACACTAAATACAGTATTGCCTGTTCCCTAGTGGGCTCCCACCACAAGCATCTTCACAAAGCAATCTCGTAGATATTCCCCAAATTCCTTTCCTTGTAATCCACTACCAACCTGATTTTCCCAGTCCATCTTTATATTGAAATCCACATGATCACTGTAACTTTGCCTCTCCTACACGTCTTCTCTGTTTCCTGGTATATCTTGAGCCCCAGCTTCTGTCTACGGTTTGTACATAACATGACAGGGACAGCGATGAGGGAGATGAGAGGGAGAGGAGGACAGGGACAAGGACGGGGGAGGAAAAAGGGAGAGAAGAACAGGGAGTGAGAGAGAGAATGTGAAAAGTCAGATATAGTCAAACAGGATTGAAGACAGGGTCAGTCTGATGGGGTGGTATTGAATATTTCAAATTGTTCTGGTTCTCTCAATGGTTTCTCACACTCCCTCTTTCCAATGACAGACCATGCTCCTGAGTTTAGCTCAGCCTGAGAATGTATCAATGTGTCTTTATTGTTGTGTGTATCTCTGTGTCTGTATCTCTCCAATGGGAATTTTGTTGTTTATTGGAAACATCACCCCCTTCAAACTGCCCTCCAAGCCATTTAGTCCTTATTTGGAAATCTATCGTTGTCCCATCAATGTCAAAGGCAGCCCAGCAGCACCACCTCAACGAGCAATCGGGGATAGGGAATAAGCACTGACTCCACCAGAAATACCCAAATCCGACGAGTGAAGCAAAATAAAGCATTTCCTGGTCTGGAAACAAGGGGACCCTCCTCGAGGCTTCACTGGGGAATTTTATTTATTGACAATGCAAGGAATTCGCGTAAGCAGGTACTTTACTGTGTTCCTGATCTTTGCTCTGAGACGGGACAGTTTTGCTGCATAAGTAAGTGTGTTTGTGCAACAATTTAATCTCTGCAGCATGTAACCAACTGCACTGAACTGATATAGAAAAGGCAAGTAACTGACAGGATTGATTCCTTGAATTGCGTAATAATAATAAAACTATAACATAAATTAACCACAGGAAGATGAAGCTCCCAGAGTTAGTGAAGAGTAAAATCACAGCCTTCCTTCTGCTCTCTAGCTCTTGGTCTCTATGATTCTCTCCTTTGCTCTCACCCTTCAGCCTCTTCCGGACTTGACTGGTCGCTAAAATGTGTCAGGTGTCAGAGCATTGAGCAACAGAATTAAAGCGAATGGCAGTAAAGGGGTCAAAACCATATCAAGCCAATCTATTACCACCCAACAAGCCTCAGTAAAGTAGCTTGTCTTTGTTTTACAGTAGGATGGCACATTGTTGATTATCCACCAAATAGAAGGGGATGTTTTTCAGACAGAACAGGGTGCAGGTTGTTGCCAGAACCACAGTCGCAGCTTTCTCAGTGCAATATTTTGTTCTCAACTTCTGACAACAAATGGTCACAAATCGGCCAAATGAGAAAGTGACGGTGAACCAGACAGAGCAGTCCGTGACAGCACGTATCAGGACCCCAGTAAAACTGCACACAGGAGTGATGGTCAGGAAACACCACGGGTAATAATGACAGCGAAATCTCCACAGTATAATCTCAGTGATAATGAACATCAGATCAGCAGCTGCCATAACCACCAGGTAGCGGGTAGTGCAAGCGGAAAAATGCACTTTCCTCAGGAAAGGATTGTAATCACCAGCAATCTACCTGTGAGAGACAAATGAAAAATTCTCCCTGCCTGTTGCATACAACAATAAGATTCTCACATGAGAAACTGGTGCACTGTGTTATTGAAAGTTGTTGATGTTGAGTGTATTTACATTTTAGGCAGTTCACATCCACCTCAGGTTTTCCTCCAGCCCAGTCACTCCAGACATTATTGATCTTGTGGAGAGAGTGTGCTCAGATCCTCCACTCAGAAAGCAGAAGGAATTCTGTGAGTTTGCAAGGTAAGTATTTGAACGAATGTAACAGATTCTTACTTCCCTCAGCTTCAGCACTTGGCACGCACAAAAGCCCATTAGAATCCTCAATTCTAACCCAGCCATAATCAAATGTTTGGACTTTCCATAAAGTAAAGTCTCCCTTTCAAATTGGATCAGGTCATTCCCTTGGTTTTGGACTGAATCCCAATTGGAGCAATAACAGGACCAGGAAACAGCTCATCAGAACATGAGTAAGATTTCAAACAAGACCACTCAATGCATCTTACACCATTGCATGCAGGGATCCCGAAGTGACAATGTGTGCGTGTTAGAACTGCTGTGATATTTACACTGTACATCTAACCATCAGTACATGACAAACGTCTCAACGTGCAGGAACAGGAGGGCAATCTGTCAGGACTTGATTCTCCTGACCAGAGGTAGTGAGGAAGAGAGAATTTCCAGAAAGTATGATAGTTAGCTGAAGCTTTACAAATCAAAACAGGTACTGATCCCTCTATTCTTCACCTTAACAGAAAAGAAAACGATTGCAGATTTAAAATTAACAACTGATTCAGAATCCACTGCAGGTTTTGGAAGAGAGTTCCAAACCTCTCCCAGCTTTGTGTGCAGAAGTGCTTCCTAATATCTCTCCAGAATGTTCTGGACACATTCTTGGACTATGTTAACTTATCCTAGAATCCTGAAACAATAGAAATAGTCTACCTTTTCCTGCCTATTCCTGTTAATATATTGTAGGACTTCACTCAGCTGACACCTTAGCCTTCAAACTTCAGTGAAATCAGGTCCCATTTGTATAACAAATCATAAAGTACTCAGCAAGACTGGCAGAATCTGCAGGAGAGAAAGCAGAGTTAACATTCAGGTCCAGTGAGTCTTTTTCAGAACTAGCTTGCTGATCTCTCCTCATACCGTGAAACCATATGAAACTAGAACAGATGACAGCACTGAGATTAGAAAATGCTGCTGCAGCAAAGAAATTTGGAAGTCTCTGTCAGGTCACTGAATTGGGACTGAGTGAACAAGATGGGCCTCTAACAATGGAGACGCGGATGCACATTTGAATTCCAAATGGGAATAGATTTGGAAATTCAGCAGCTGCAGTGGTGGTTTGGAATCCACACCAACAGAACATTCGGCTCGAGCTCACAAGAGGAGCACGGTGATAATATTACCATGCCACGGTCTGTACAGCTTGCAATCTCAGATTGTAACATAAACCCAATTCAGTGCCTCATACTACTTCAACATGATAAACAGATTCATTTTCAGTATATATCTTAAGTCAAATTCAGGTAATCATTTAAATTAATTACAAACACATTGCATGATGATAATTTACAAACACATGCAACGTAGGCGAATAACACACCCATCCGACAAACACACTTACACAAATTCCCACTATAAAACTCACAATCAAGCCTTCCAATCAGACTGATGCACAACCGTCATCTAAACAGTACCTCCACGGAATGCAGAAATTACAGGAAATGCAGACATTTGAACTGTCATTGTCCATCCAGATACATTAATGATCTGGGTCTTAGTGTCACTGTCTACCAAAAACATCACTGACATCACTCTTACCGTCACTGTCCATCAGATACATCACTGACCTCTCCTTACTGTTACTGTCCATCAGATACATCACTGACCTCCCCCTGTCACTGTCCATCAGATACATCACTGACCTCCCCCTTACTGTCACTGTCCATCAGATACATCACTGACCTCCCCCTTACTGTCAGTGTGCATCAGAAACATCACTGACCTCCTTCTTACTGTCACTGTCCATCAGATACATCACTGACCTCCCCCTGACTGTCACTGTCCATCGGATACATCACTGACCTCCCCCTGACTGTCACTGTACATCAGGTACATCACTGACGTCCCCCTTACTGTCACTGTCCATCAGATACATCACAGACCTCCCTCTTACTGTCACTGTCCATCAGCTACATTACTGACTTAACCCTTACTGTCACTGTCCATCAGATACGTCACTGACCTACCTCTTGCTGTCATTGTCCATCGGATACATCACAGACCTCTCCCTTACTGGCACTGTCCGTGCAGATACATCACCGACCTCCCTTTAATATCACTGTCCATCAGATACATCACTGACCACCCCTTACTGTCACTGTCCATCAAATACATTCCTGACATCCCGCATTCCATCACTGTCCATCAGACACATCACTGACTTACACATTACAGTCACTGTCCATCAGATACATCACTGACCTCCTTCTTACTGTCACTCTCCATAAGATACATCACTGATCTTCCCCTTACTGTCACTGTTCGTCAGCTAAATCACTGAACTCCCTCTTACTGTAACTCTCCAGCGGAAACATCACTGACCTCACTCTTATTGACACTGTCCAACAGATACATCACTGACCTGACCCTTACTGTCATTGTCCATCAGATACATCACCGACCTCCCTCTTACTGTCACTGTCCATCAGATACATCACCGACCTCCCCCTTACTGTCACTTTCCATCACATACATCCCCAATCTCCGCGT
>NC_057757.1:8813619-8826693 GCF_004010195.1 Chiloscyllium plagiosum
CAGATACATCACCGACCTCCCCCTTACTGTCACTTTCCATCACATACATCCCCAATCTCTGCGTTATTGTCACTGCACATCAGATACATCACTGACTTCCCCCTGACTGTCATTGTCCATCAAATACATCACTGACCTACCTCTTGCTGTCATTGTCCATCGGATACATCACAGACCTCTCCCTTACTGGCACTGTCCATCAGATACATCACTGACTTCCCCCTGACTGTCACTGTCCATCAAATACATCACTGACCTACCTCTTGCTGTCATTGTCCATCGGATACATCACAGACCTCTCCCTTACTGGCACTGTCTGTGCAGATTCCTCACTGACCTCCCTTTAATATCACTGTCCATCAGATACATCACCGACCTCACCCTTACTGTCACTTTCCATCACATACATCCCCAATCTCCGCGTTATTGTCACTGTCCATTAGATACATCACTGACCACCCTTTACTGTCACTGTTCATCAAATATATCCCTGACATCCCTCAATCCATCACTGTCCATTAGATACATCACTGACCTCCTCCTTACAGTCACTGTCCAACAGATACATCATTGTCCTCTCCCTTACTGTCACTGCACATCAGAAACATCACTGACCTCACCCTTACTGTCACTGTCCATCAGCAATATCACTGACCTAACCCTTACTGTTACTGTACACCAATTACATCACTGACCTCCCCCAGACTGATACTGTCCATCAAAGGATTCACTGACCTCCCCCTTACTCTCACTGTCCATCAGGTACATCACTAACCTACCTCTTGCTCTCATTGTCCATCAGATACATCACTGACTGTCACTGTCCGTCCAGATACATCACTGACCTCCCTCTTAATGTCACTGTCCATCAAATACATCACTGACATCCCTCATTCCGTCACTGTCCATTAGATACATCAGTGACCTTCACATTACAGTTACTATCCATCAGATACATCACTGACATCTCTCTTACTGTCACTGCACATCAGATACATCACTGACCACCCATTTACTGTCACTGTCCATTAGATGCATCACTGAGCTTCCGCTTACTGACACTTTTCATCAGATACATCACAGAACTCTCTCTTACTGTCACTGACATCAGATACATCACTGACATCACCCTTACTGTCACTGTCCATCAGATGCATCACTGAAATCCCCCTTACTGTCACTGTCCAACAGATACATCACTGACCTCCCTCCTAGTGACACTGTCCATCAGATACATCACTCCCCACCCCTTACTCTCACTGTTCATCAGATGCATCACTGAAATCCCTCTTACTGTCACTAACCATCAGCTATATTACTGAAGTAACCCTTACTGTTACTGTACATCAGGTACATCACTGACCTCCCCCCGACTGTCACTGTCCATCAGATATATCACTGACCTACCCATTGCTGTCACTGTCCATCAGATACATCACTGATCACTCCTTACTGCCACTGTTCATCAAATATATCTCTGACATCCCTCATTCCGTCACTGTCCATCAGATACATCACTGACCTCCGCCTTACACTTACTGTCTATCAGATACATTACTGGATCAGTGGTGGTGGAAGAGCACAGCAGTTCAGGCAGCATCTAACGAGCAGCCTTAGATACATTATTGACCTACCGCTTACTGTCACTGCCCATCAGAAACATTATTGACCTCCCCTTACTGTCACTGTTCAACAGATACATCACTGACCAACCTCTTAGTATCACTGTCCATCAGATACATCGCTGACCACCCATTACTGTCACTGTACATCAGGTACAACACTGACCTCCCCAGACTGTCACTGTCCATCAGAGGCTTCAATGACTTCCCCCTTACTGTAACTGTTGATCAGATACATCACTGACCTACCTCTTGCTGTCATTGTCCATCAGACACATCACTGACCTCTCCCTTCCTGTCACTCTCCGTCCAGGTACATCACTGACCTCACTCTTAAGGTCACTGTCCATCAGGTACATCACTGACCACTCCTGACTATCACTGTCCATCAAATACATCCCTGACATTCCTCATTCCATCACTGTCCATCAGATATATCAATGACCTTGGCCTTACTGTCACTGTACATCAGATACATGGCTGACCTCCCGCTTAATGTCACTGTCCAACAGATTCATCACTGACCTCCCTATTAGTGTCACTGTACATCAGATACATCACTAACCTCTTCCTTACTGTCACTGTTCACCAGATACATCACTGACCTCCCCCTTAATGTCACTGAACATCAGATACATCACTAAACTCCCCCTTACTGTCACTGTCCATCAGGTACATCACTGACCTCCCCCTTACTGTCACTGTCCATCAGCAAAATCACTGACCTCCCCCTTACTGTCACTGTCCATCAGATACATCACTGACCTCTCCCTTACCGTCACTGTCCATCAGCTAAATCACTGACCTTCCCCCTTTCTGTCACTGTACATCAGGTACATCACTGACCTCCCCCTTACTGTCAGTCTCCATCAGATACATCACTGACCTCCCCCTTACTGTCACTGTCCATCAGATACATCACTGACCTCCCCCTTACTGTCACTATCAGACACATCACTGACCTACCTCTTGCTGTCATTGTCCATCAGACACATCACTGACCTCTCCCTTCCTGTCACTGGCCATCAAGATACATCACTGACATCCCTCTTTATGTCATTGTCCATCAGATACCTCACCAACCACCCCTTACTGTCACTGTCCATCAAATAAATCCCTGACATTCCTCATTCCGTCACTGTCCATCACATACATCAATGACATTGGCCTTACTGTCACTTCATCAGATACATGACTGACCACCCGCTTACTGACACCGTCTATCAGAAACATCTTTGACCTCATCCTTACTGTCACTGTCCATCAGGTACATCACTGACCTCCCCCTTACTGTCACTATTCATCAGAGACATCACTGGCTTCCCCCTGACTGTCGCTGTCCATCAGATACATCACTGACCTCCTCCTTACTGTCACTGTCCATTAGATACATCACTGACCTCTCTCTTACTGTCACTGTCCATCAGGTACATCACTGGCCTGCCACTTATTGTCACTGTCCATCAGATACATCACTGACCTCCCCCTTACTGTCATTGTCCCACAGATACATCACTGACCTCCCTCTTACTGTCACAGTCCATCAGATACATCACTGACCTCGCTCTTATTGTCACTGTCCATCATATACATCATTGACCTCCACCTTACTGTCACTGTCCATCGGATACCTCACTGGCCTCCCCCTTACTGTCACTGTCCATCAGATACATCACTGTCCTCCTTGTTACTGTCACAGTCCATCAGATACATCACTGGCCTCCCCCTTACTATCAATGTCCATCAGATACGTCACTGACCTCACTGCTACTGTCACCAACTACTTCTTATTGTCACTGTCGACCATAGACATCACTGACATTCCTCTTATTCGCGCTGTCCATCTGATTCTTCGCTGTTCTCAGTATTTGTGGATACATAGAATTCCACCAGTGTGGACTGATAAAATTCAGCTCAATGAATCATTATGATCCTTCGACGAGGATTCCAACTTGACCGTATATCTATAGCCCTACCTTTTCCAAAGCTAGCACAACCAGACAGAACATCTTGGGACACTGCTCAATTCAGTATAACTAATCCAACTAATCTGCCCATCTTTCGACTGCAGGAGGAAACCAATCAGCTTTACTGAGTCAGCAAATCAAATATTGTGTCCCCTTTATAGTCAGTATTACTGCGTCAGTGAATTAATTTCTGTGTCACTGTGCAAGTCAGTATTACTGAGAGTGAATTAAATACCATGTCGCTGTCCCAGTAATTATTACTGCATCATTGAATTAAATACCGTGCCCGTTTACCAGTCAGTAATACTGATTCAGTGAATTAAATACTGTGTCCCTGTCCTAGTCATTATTACTGAGTCAGTGAAATAAATAGTTTCAGTGTCCCAGTCAGTAATACTGAGTCAGTGAATTAAATAGCGTGTCCATGTCCCAGTCAGTATTACTGAGCCAGTGAATTAAATACTGTGTCCCTGTCCCAGTCATTATTACTGAGACAGTGAATTAAATACTGTGCCCGTTTCCCAGTCAGTCTTACTGAGTCAGTGAAATAAATACCATGTCCCAGTCGCAGTCTATATTACTGAGACACTGAATTAAATACCATGCCGCTGTCCTAGTCAGTTTCACTGAGACAGTGAATTAAAAACTGTGTACCTGCCGCAGTAAATATCACTGAGTCAGTGAATAAAATAGTGTGTCGCTGTCTAAGTCAGTATCACTGAGTCAGTGAGTTAAACACGCGTCCTTGTCCCAGTCAGTAATACTGAGTCAGTGAAGGAAATAATGTGTCCCTGTCCCAGTCAGTCTGACTGACTAATTGACTTAAATCTTGTTTCCCTGTCGCAGTCAGTATTACTGAGTCAGTGAATTAAATGCAGTGTCACTGTTCCAGTCATTATCACTGAGTCACTGAACTAAATACTGTGCAGCTATCCCAGTCAGTGAAGGAAATACTGTGTCGCTATCTCTGTCAGTATTCTTGAGACAGTGAATTAAATACTGTGTCTCTGTCCAGGTTCGTATTACGGAGACATCGAATTAAACACAGTCAGTATTACTGAGTATGTGAATTAAATATTGTATCCCTGTCCCAGTCAGTATGACTGAGTCATTGAATTAAATACTGTGCATCTGTCCCTGTCAGTATTACTGAGACAGTGAATTAAATACTATGTCCCTGTTCCAGTCAGAATTACTGAGACAGTGAATTAAATACTGTGTCCCTGTCCCAGTCTGTATTACTGATCCAGTGAATGAAATACTGTGTTACTGCCCCAGTCAGTATTACCGAAACAGTGAATTAAATATAGTGTACCATTCCCTGTCATGTTGACTGAGTCAGTGGATTAAATACTGTGTCCCTGTCACAGTCAGCATTACTGAGACAATAAATTAAATAGTGGGTCCCTGCCCCAGTCAGTGTTACCGAGACAGAGAATTAAATACAGTGTCCCTGTCTCAGTCAGTTTGACTGATCAGTGAATTATATACTGTCTTCCTGTCCCAGTCAGTATTACTGAGTCAGTGAGTTAAATACCATGTCCCTGTCCGAGTCAGTATTCATGAGGCAGTGAATTAAATAATGTGTCCGTGTCCCAGTCAGTCTGACTGACTAAGTGACTTAGATCCTGCGTCCCTGTCCAGTCAGTATTACTGAGTCAGTGAATTAAATACTGTGTCCCAGTCCCAGTCAGTATTACTGAGACAGTGAATTGCATACCATGTACCAGTCTCAGTAAGTATTACTGAGTAAGTGAATTTAACACTGTCTCCCTCTCCCAATTAATGAGACTGAGTTGGTGAATTCAGTACCATTACCACGTCCCAGTCAGTATTACTGATCCACTGTGTTAAATAGTGTCCCCGTCCCAGTCAGTTTGACTGAGTCAGTGAATTAATTACTGTGTCCCTGTCTAAGGCAGTATCACTGAGTCAGTGCGTTAAATACTGAGTCCCTCTCCCAGTCAGTCTGATTGACTAAGTGACTTAAGTCCAGTGTCCCTGTTACGGTCACTATTACGTTGTCAGTAATTTAAATACTGTGTCCTGGTCCCAGACAGTATGCTGATTCGGTGGAATACATGCAGTGACCCTGTCCCAGTCAGAATTACTGAGTCAGTGAATTAAATACCGTTACACTGTTGCAGTTAGTATTACTGAGTCAGTGAATTACATATTCTGTCCCTGTCCCAATCAGCAATACTGTCATTGAATTAAATATTGTGCCCCGTCCCAGTCAGTATTACTGAGTCAGTGAATTAAATATTGTGTCCCTGTCCCAGACAGTATCAGAGACAGTGGATTAAATACAGTGTACCTGTCCCTGTCAGTTTGACTGAGTCAGTGAATTAAATACTATGTCCCTGTCCCAGTCAGCATTTGTGAGACGATTAATTAAATACTCGGTCCCTGCCCCAGGCAGTGGGACTGAGACAGAGAATTAAATACAGTGTCCCTGTCTCAGTCAGATGAACTGATTCAGTGTATTGAATTCTATGTCTCTGTCCCAGTCATTATTACTGAGACAGTGAATTAAATACTGTGTTGGTGTCCAACTCAGTATTACTGAGTCAGTCAATTAAATTCTGCATCCCCTGTCATAGTCATTATTGCTGAGACAGTGAATGAAATACTGTGTCCCTGCTCCAGTCAGTGTTACTGAGACAGTGACTTAAATACAGTGTCGCTGTCTCAGTCAGTTTGACTGAGTCTGTGAATTCATTACTGTGGCACTGCCCCAGACAGTATTACTGAGACAGTGAATTAAATACAGTGTCCCTGCCCCAGTCAGTATTACTGAGACAGTGATTTAAATACAGTGTACCTGTCCCAGTCAGTTTGACTGAGTCCGTGAATTAAATACTGTGTCCCTGTCCCAATCAGCATTACAGAGACAATGAAATAAATACTAGGTCCCTGCCCCAGTCAGTGATACTGCGACAGACCATTAAATACGGTGTCCCTGTCTAGGTCAGATTGACTGAGTCAGTGTACTGAATACTTTGTTCTGTCCCTGTCAGTATTACTAAGTCAGTGAATTAAATACTGTGTCCCTGTCCCAGTCAGTATTATTGAGGCAATTAATGAAATGTTGTGTCCCTGCCCCAGTCAGTGTTGCTGAGACAGAGCATTAAATACCGTGTCACTGTCTCAGTCAGATTAACTGAGTCAGTGTGTTGAATACTGTGTCCCTGTCCCAGTCAGTAATACTGTGTCATTGAATTAAATATTGTGCCCCATTCCAGTCAGTATTACTGAGTCAATGAATTAAATACTGTGTCCCTGTCGCAGACAGTGCTACTGAGCCAGTGAATTAAATACCGTGCCCTGTCCCAGTTAGTATTACTGATTCCATAAATTAAATACTGTGCCCTTTAACAGTCAGTGTTAATTAGTGATGAATTAAATACTTTGACCCTCCCCCAGTCAGTGTGACAGAGTCAGCTACTTAATTACTGTGTCCCTGTCATGGTAACTATTACTGCATCAGTGAACTAATTGCTGTGTGTTCGTCCAAGTCATTACTGCTGACACAGTGAATTAAATACTGTAGCCCTGTCACATTCAGTATTACCTCGGCAGTGAATTAAACATCGTGTCCCTGTCCCAGTCAGTATTACTGAGGCAGTCAATTGAATACTGTGTCCCTGTACCAGTCAGTATTACTGAGTTTATGAATTGAATACTGTGTCCCTGTCCCAGTCAGTATTACTGAGTCAGTGAATTATTGACCTTGTCCCTGTCCCAGTCAGTATTACTGAGTCAGGGAATTAAACATTGTGTCCCTGTCCCAGTCAGTGTTACTGAGTCAGGGAATTAAACATCGTGTCCCTGTCCCAGTCAGTGTTACTGAGTCTGTGAATTGGATACTGTGTCCCTGTACCAGTCAGTATTACTGAGTCAGTGAATTGAATATCGTGTCCGTGTCCCAGTCAGCATTACTGAGACATTGAGTTAAACACCGTGTTCCTGTTCCAATCAGTATGACAGACTCAGTAAATTAAACACTGTGTCTCTGTATCGTCTGCACTTTTGTATGTAACGGTATTGTCTAATGTACAAATGTCATTGTCACTGTCTTGTCATATGTGGAACTGGGATTTGAGGTTTGTCCTCCTCTCCCTGTAAAATGGTTAAACGGTAGGGTTCGGGGCCTAGCTTTGCTGCTCCTCTCCCTTGTAAAATTGCTGTCTTTTGTGTACAGCTGTCAATGGTTTTTGTAAACTGTTTCGTAATTTGTTTCATAAATAAAAAAAAAACACTGTGTCTCTGTATTGTCTGCACTTTTGTATGTAACGGTATTGTCTAATGTACAAATGTCATTGTCACTGTCTTGTCATATGTGGAACTGGGATTTGAGGTTTGTCCTCCTCTCCCTGTAAAATGGTTAAACGGTAGGGTCTGAGTCAGTGAATTGAATACCGTGCCCCGGTCCCAGTCAGTGTTACTGAGTCAGGGAATTAAACATCGTGTCCCTGTCCCAGTCCTTATTACTGAGACAGTGAATATAATACTGTGTCCCTGTCCCAGTCAGTATTACTGAGTCAGTGAATTGAATACCGTGTCTGTGTCCATGTCCCAGTCAGCATTACTGAGACATTGAATTAAATACCGTGTTCCTGTTCCAGTCAGTATGACAGACTCAGTGAATTAAACACTGTGTCCCTGTTCTTGTCAGTGTTTCTGAGTCAGTGAATTGAATACCGTGCCCCGGTCCCAGTCAGTGTTACTGAGTCAGGGAATTAAACATCGTGTCCCTGTCCCAGTCAGTATTACTGAGGCAGTCAATTGAATACTGTGTCCCTGTCCCAGTCAGTATTACTGAGGCAGTCAATTGAATACTGTGTCCCTGTCCCAGTCAGTATTACTGAGGCAGTCAATTGAATACTGTGTCCCTGTCCCAGTCAGTATTACTGAGGCAGTCAATTGAATACTGTGTCCCTGTCCCAGTCAGTATTACTGAGGCAGTCAATTGAATACTGTGTCCCTGTCCCAGTCAGTATTACTGAGGCAGTCAATTGAATACTGTGTCCCTGTCCCAGTCAGTATTACTGAGGCAGTCAATTGAATACTGTGTCCCTGTCCCAGTCAGTATTACTGAGGCAGTCAATTGAATACTGTGTCCCTGTCCCAGTCAGTATTACTGAGTCAGTGAATTATTGACCTTGTCCCTGTCCCAGTCAGTGTTACTGAGTCAGGGAATTAAACATCGTGTCCCTGTCCCAGTCAGTGTTACTGAGTCAGGGAATTAAACATCGTGTCCCTGTCCCAGTCAGTATTACTGAGTCAGTGAATTGAATACCGTGTCTGTGTCCGTGTCCCAGTCAGCATTACTGAGACATTGAGTTAAACACCGTGTTCCTGTTCCAATCAGTATGACCGACTCAGTAAATTAAACACTGTGTCCCTGATCCCGTCAGTGTTTCTGAGTCATTGAATTGAATACCGTGCCCCAGTCCCAGTTAGTGTGACTAAGTCAGGGAATTAAACATCGTGTTCCTGTCACAGACAGTATTACTGAGTCAGTGAATTAAATAGTGTCTCCGTCTCAGTCAGTTTGATTGAGTCAGTGAATTAATTACTGTGTCCCTGTATAAGGCAGTATCACTGAGTCAGTGAGTTAAATAGTGTCCCCGTCCCAGTCAGTTTGACTGAGTCAGTGAATTAAATACTTTGTCCCTGTCTCAGTCAGCATTATTGAGACAGTGAACTTAATACTGTCTCCCTCTCCCAATTAATGAAACTGAGTCTGTGAATTCAGCACCATGTCGGTGTCCCAGTCAGTATTACTGATCCAGTGAAATAAATAGTGTCCCCGTCCCAGTCAGTTTGACTGGGTCAGTGAATTAATTATTGTGTCCCTGTCTAAGGCAGTATCACTGAGTCAGTGAGTTAAATACTGTGTCCCTCTCCCAGTCAGTCTGACTGACTAAGTGACTTAAGTCCAGTATCCCTGTTACGGTCACTATTACGTTGTCAGTAATTTAAATACTGTGTCCTGGTCCCAGACAGTATGCTGATTCGGTGGAATACATGTTTGCCTCAGTCAGTGACCCTGTCCCAGTCAGAATTACTGAGTCAGTGAATTAAATACCGTTACACTGTTGCAGTCAATATTACTGAGTCAGTGAATTAATTAGTGTCCCTGTCGAAGGCAGTATGACTGAGTCAGTGAGTTAAATGGCGACTGACTGTGTGGAGTTTGCACATTCCCCCCCCCCTGTCTGCATGGGTTTCCTCCGGGTGCTCCGGTTTCCTCCCACAGTCCAAAGGTGTGCAGGTCAGGTGAATTGGCCATGCTAAATTGTCCGTAGTGTTAGGTAAGGGGTAAATGTAGGGGTATGGGTGGGTTGCGCTTTGGCGGGTCGGTGTGGGCTTGTTGGGCCAAAGGGCCTGTTTCCACACTGTAAAGTAATCTAATCTAAAAAAAAAGTCCCTATCCCAGTCAGTCTGACTGACTAAGTGACTTAAGTCCAGTGTCCCTGTTACGGTCATTATTACGTTGTCAGTAATTTAAATACTGTGTCCTGGACACAGACAGTCTGCTGATTCGGGGAAATACATGCCGTGACCCACTCCCAGTCAGTATTACTGAGTCAGCGAATTAAATACCGTTACACTGTCGCAGTCAGTATTACTGAGTCAGTGAATTAAATATTGTGTCCCTGTCCCAGTCGGTAATACTGTGTCATTGAATTCAATACTGTGCCCCGTCCCAGTCAGTATTACTGAGTCAGTGAATTAAATACAGTGTCCCTGTCTCAGTCAGTTTGACTGAGTTAGTGTATTGAATACTGTGTCTCTTTCCCAGTCAGTATTACTGTGTCAGTGAATTAAATACCGTGTCAGTGTCGCAGTCTGTATTACTGAGTAAGTGAATTAAATACTATGTCCCTGTCGCAGTCAGCATTACTGAGACAGTGAATGAAATACTGTGTCCCTGTCGCAGACAGTATTATTGAGGCAGTTAATGAAATATTGTGTCCCGGCCCCTATCTGTATTACTGAGACAGTGAGTAAAATACAGTGTTCCTGTCACAGTCTGTTTGTCTGAGTCAGTGAATTAAATACCGTGTCCCTGTCCAAGTCTGTATCACTGAGTCAGTGAGTTAAATACTGTGCCCCTGTAGCAGTCTGACTGACTCAGTGACTTAAGTCCAGTGCCCCTGTTACTGTCACTATTTAAGTGTCAGTAAATTAAATACTGTGTCCTGGTCCCAGACAGTATGCTGATTCGGTGAAATATATTCCGTGAACACTTCCCAGAGAGTATAACTGAGACAGTGAATTAAATACCGGTACCCTGTCCCAGTCAGTATTACTGAGTCAGTGAATTAAATATTGTGGCTCTGTTCCGGCCAGTTTGACTGAGTCAGTGAATTAAATACAGTGTCCCTGTCCGAGACAGTATTACTGAGACAGTGAATTAAATACTGTGAATCTGCCCCAGTCAGTACTACTGAGACAGTGAATTAAATACTCGGTCCCTGCCCCAGTCAGTGTAACGGAGACAGAGAATTAAATACAGTGTCCCTGTCTCAGTCAGTTTGACTGAGTTAGTGTATTGAATACTGTGTCTCTTTCCCAGTCAGTATTACTGTGTCAGTGAATTAAATACCATGTCGGTGTTGCAGTCTGTATTACTGAGTAAGTGAATTAAATACTATATCCCTGTCACAGTCAGTATTACTGAGACAGTGAATGAAATAATGTGTCCCTGCCCCAGTCAGTATTACTGAGATAGTGAATTATATATTGTGGCTCTGTTCCAGTCAGCTTGACTGAGTCAGTGAATTAAATACTGTGCCCCTGTCCCAGACAGTGTTACTGAAACAGAGAATTAAATATTGTGTACCTGTCCCAGTCAGTATTACTGAGACAGTGAATTTAATACAGTGTACCTTTCACAGTTAGTTTGTCTGAGTCAGTGAATTAAATACAGTGTCCCTGTACCAGTCAGCATTACTGAGACAGTGAATTAAATACCAGGTCCCTGCCCCAGCCCGTGTTACTCAGACAGAGCATTAAATACAGTGTTCCTGTCTCGGTCAGATTGACTGTGTCAGTGTATTGAATACTGTGTCCCTGTGCCAGTCACAATTACTGAGTCAGTGAATTAAATACTGTGTCCCTGTTGCAGTCAGTATTACTGAGACAGTTAATGAAATATTGTGTCCCTGCCCCAGTCAGTATTACGGAGACAATGAGTTAAATACAGTGTACCTGTCACAGTCAATTTGTCTGAGTCAGTGAATTAAATACCGTGTTCCTGTTCCAGTCTGTATCACTGAGTCAGTGAATTAAATACTGTGTCCCTGTCCCAGTCAGCACTACTGAGATAGTGAATTAAATAATAGGTCCCTGACCCAGTCAGTGTTACTGAGACCGAACATTAAATACAGTGTCCCTGTGTCAGTCAGTTTGTATGAGTCAGTGAATACAATACAGTGTCCCTGTCCCAGTCTGTATCACTGTGCCAATGAATTGAATACCATGTCGGTGTCGCAGTCAGTATTACTGAATAAGTGAATTAAATACTGTGTCCCTGTCTCAGTCAGTTTGACTGAGTTAGTGTATTGAATACTGTGTCTCTTTCCCAGTCAGTATTACTGTGTCAGTGAATTAAATACTGTGTCCCTGTCGCAGTCAGTATTATTGAGACAGTGATTTAAATATTGTGGCTCTGTCCCGGTCAGTTTGACGGAGTCAGTGAATTAAATACTGTGTCACTGTCCCAGACGGTATTACTGAGACAGTGAATTAAATACTGAGTACCTGTCCCCGGTCAGTTTTACTGAGTCAGTGAATTAAATACTGTGCCCCTGTCCCCGTCAGTATTACTGAGACAATGAATTAAATACGGTGTACCTTTCACAGTCAGTTTGCCTCAGTCAGTGAATTAAATATTGTGTCCCTGTCCGAGTCAGCATTACTGAGACAGTGAATTAAATAATAAGTCCCTGCCCCAGTCAGTGATACTGCGACAGACCATTAAATACAGTGTCCCTGTCTAGGTCAGATTGACTGAGTCAGTGTACTGAATACTTTGTTCTGTCCCTGTCAGTATTACTAAGGCAGTGAATTAAACATCGTGTCCCTGTCCCAGTCAGTATTACTAAGTCAGTGAATTAAATACTGTGTCCCTGTCCCAGTCAGTATTACTGAGACAGTGAATTAAATGCTGTGTCCCTGTCACAGTCAGTTTGTCTGAGTCAGTGAATTAAATACGGTTTCCCTGTCACAGTCTATATTACTAAGTCAGTGAATTAAATACTGTGTCCTTGTCCCAGTCAGCATTACTCAGACAGTGAATTAAATACTAGGGCCCTGCCTCAGTCTTTTTTTATTATTTCAAAAATATACTTTATTCATAAAATAATTTGATGGTCTGTACAGTTGGTCATGCCATACATATGTAAACATGTACATACAGAGATCAGAATTTATCATTTTTTCACAGGTCTGTACATTTTTTGATCATGTGC
>NC_057757.1:8826830-8833465 GCF_004010195.1 Chiloscyllium plagiosum
GTCCCGGGGAACAGGCCATAGAGCACGGATCCCATGTCACGGCGCTGCTCGGGACGGACCTCGACAAACATCACTGCATTCCTCTCCAGACTTCCTCTGCAAAGGCACATTCCAGAATGAGGTGTGTGACAGTCTCGTCCCCCCCGCAGCCGCTTCGGGGGCAGCGTGCGGTGCGGCTGAGAGTTCGGGCGTGCATAAAGGATCTCACAGGCAGAGCCCTTGTCACCACCAGCCAAGCCATGTCTTGGTGCTTGTTGGAAGGTTCTGGCGATGAGGCATTCTGCCAAATGGCTTTGACAGTCTGCTCAGGGAACCGCTCAACAGGATCTGCCCTCTCCTTTTCCCGAAGGGTCTCAAGGACACTACGTGCTGACCACTTCCTAATGGGCTTGTGGTCAAAGGTGTTTTTCTTCATAAACTTCTCCACGAAGGACAGGTGATATGGAACGGTCCAACTACTCGGAGCGTTCCACGGCAGCGAGGTCAGGCCCATCCTTCGCAACACCGGGGACAGGTAGAACCTCAGTACGTAGTGACACTTGGTTTTTACGTACCAGGGATGCACGTACAGCTTGATGCAGCCACACACAAAGGTGGCCATCAGGGTGAGGGTGGCATTGGGTGTGTTTTTTCCCCCGTTGCCCAGATCTTTTTACAGCGAGTCCCTTCGGACCCGGTCCATCTTTGACCTCCATATGAACTGGAAGATGGCCCGGGTGACTGCAGCGGCACAGGTTCTGGGAATAGGCCAGATCTGTGCCACATATAACAGCAATGACAGTGCCTCACACCCGATGACCAGGTTTTTTACTGCGATTGAGAGCGACCGTAGCTTCCATCTGCCCAGTTTCTGCCTCACTTTGCTGATACACTCCTCCCAAGACTTGGCGCATGCCCCAGCCCCCACGAACTAAATACCCAGCACCATCAGGTGGTCGGTCCTGACGGTGAAGGGGATCGAGGATTGGTCGGCCCAGTTCCCGAAGAGCATGGCCTCGCTCGTGCCTCGGTTTACCTCAGTCAGTGTTACTGAGACAGGGCATTAAATACAGTCTCCCTGTCTCAGTCAGATTGACTGAGTCAGTGTATTGAATACTGTGTGCCTGTCCTAGTCAGTATTACTGTGACAGTGAATTAAATACTGTGTCCCTATCCCAGTCAGTTTTACTGAGTCAGTGAATTAAATACTGTGTCCCTGCCCCAGTCAGTATTACTGAGTCAATTAATTAAATACTGTGTCCCTGTCGCAGTCAGTATTACTGAGCCAGTGAATAAAATACACTGCCCTGTCTCAGTTAGTATTACGGATTCCGTAAATTAAATACTGTGTCCCTGTCGCAGTCAGTATTACTGAGGCAGTGAATTAAATACACTGCCCTGTCCCAGTTAGTATTGCTGATTCCGTAAATTAAATACTGTGTCCCTTTCACAGTCAGAATTAATTAGTGACCTGGGAGGAGCGGACCAGGAAGGTGAGACAGAAACTGGGCAGATGGGAGCAACGGTCGCTCTCCATCGCGGGTCAGTTTCTGCCTCACTTTGCTGATACGCTCCTCCCAAGACTTGGCGCATGCCCCAGCCCCCACGAACTAAATACCCAGCACCATCAGGTGGTCGGTCCTGACGGTGAAGGGGATCGAGGATTGGTCGGCCCAGTTCCCGAAGAGCATGGCCTCGCTCGTGCCTCGGTTTACCTCAGTCAGTGTTACTGAGACAGGGCATTAAATACAGTCTCCCTGTCTCAGTCAGATTGACTGAGTCAGTGTATTGAATACTGTGTGCCTGTCCTAGTCAGTATTACTGTGACAGTGAATTAAATACTGTGTCCCTATCCCAGTCAGTTTTACTGAGTCAGTGAATTAAATACTGTGTCCCTGCCCCAGTCAGTATTACTGAGTCAATGAATTAAATACTGTGTCCCTGTCGCAGTCAGTATTACTGAGCCAGTGAATAAAATACACTGCCCTGTCTCAGTTAGTATTACGGATTCCGTAAATTAAATACTGTGTCCCTGTCACAGTCAGTATTACTGAGGCAGTGAATTAAATACACTGCCCTGTCCCAGCTAGTATTGCTGATTCCGTAAATTAAATACTGTGTCCCTTTCACAGTCAGAATTAATTAGTGATGAATTTAAATCTTTGACCTTCCCCCAGTCAGTGTGACAGAGTCAGCTACTTAATTACTGTGTCCCTGTCTTGGTAACAATTACTTATATATGAATAAAGTATATTTTTGAAATAAAAAAAAAAATTAGTGATGAATTTAAATCTTTGACCTTCCCCCAGTCAGTGTGACAGAGTCAGCTACTTAATTACTGTGTCCCTGACTTGGTAACAATTACTGCCTCAGTGAACTAATTGCTGTGTGTCTGTCCCAGTCATTATTGCTGACACAGTGAATTAAATACTGTAGCCCTGTCACGTTCAGTATTACTGCGGCACTGAATTAAACATCGTGTCCCTGTCCCAGTCCTTATTACTGAGACAGTGAATATAATACTGTGTCCCTGTCCCAGTCAGTATTACTGAGTCTGTGAATTGAACACTGTGTCCCTGTACCGGTCAGTATTACTGAGTCTATGAATTGAATACTGTGTCCCTGTACCAGTCAGTATTACTGAGTCAGTGAATTGAATACCGTGTCTGTGTCCATGTCCCAGTCAGCATTACTGAGACATTGAATTAAATACCGTGTTCCTGTTCCAGTCAGTATGACAGACTCAGTGAATTAAACACTGTGTCCCTGTTCTTGTCAGTGTTTCTGAGTCAGTGAATTGAATACCGTGCCCCGGTCCCAGTCAGTGTTACTGAGTCAGGGAATTAAACATCGTGTCCCTGTCACAGTCAGCATTACTGAGTCAGTGAATTAAATAGCATCCCCGTCCCAGTCAATTTGTTAAATGCAGTGTACCTGTCCCAGTTAGTTTGACTGAGTCAGTGACTTAAATACTGTGTCCCTGTCCCAGTCAGTATTATTGAATCAGTGAATTAAATACTGTGATTCCTGTCGCAGTCAGTATTACTGAGACAGTTAATGAAATATTGTGTCCCTACCCCTGTCTGTATTACTGAGGCAGTGAATTAAATACAGTGTACCTGTCACAGTCAGTTTGTCTGAGGCAGTGAAATAAATACCGTGTCCCTGTCCCAGTCTGTATCACTGAGTCAGTGAATTAAATACCATGTTCCTATCCCAGTCTGTATCACTGAGTCAGTGAGTTAAATACTGTGTCCCTGTCCTAGTCAGTCTGACCGACTAAGTTACTTAAGTCCAGTGTCCCTGTTACTGTCACTATTTCAATGTCTGTTAATTAAATACTGTGTCCTGGCCCCAGACAGTATGCTGATTCGGTGAAATATATGCCGTGCCCCTGTCCCAGTCAGTATTACTGAGTCAGTGAAATAAATATTGTGGCTCTGTCCCAGTCAGTTTGACTGAGTCAGTGTTTTAAATACTGTGCCCCTGTCCCAGTTAGTATTACTGTGTCTGTGAATTAAATACTGTGTCGGTGTCCCAGTCAGTATTACTGAATCAGTGAATTAAATACCATGTCCCTGCCGAAGTCAGTATTACTGAGACAGTGAATTAATTACTGTGCCCCTGTCCCAGACAGTATAACTGAGACAGTGAATTAAATACTGTGTCCCTGCCCCAGTCAGTATTATTGAGACAGTGATTTAAATACAGTGTACCTGTCCCAGTCTGTTTGACATTGTCAGTGAATTAAATATTGTGTCCCTGTCCCAGTCAGCATTACTGAGACAGGGAATTAAATACTAGGTCCCTGTTCCAGTCAGTATTACTGAGTCGGTGAATTATATATTGGGGCTCTGTCCCGGTCAGTTCGACTGAGTCAGTGAATTAAATACTGTGTCTCTATCCCAGTCAGTATTACTGGATCCCGAACGCTCTCGGTCAGATCCACCGACGTCAAGCTGGTGTTCTTCTCTGACCACTGCCTCCTGCTGGCTGACTGTCACCTACAGGACAAGCAGCGGGCTGGTAAGGGAACGTGGAAGCTAAACACAAAGCTGTTGATTCCGGGAAACATTGAGGAGCTCAAGAGGGACGACGCAGTTTGGAGAACAGTGAAGCATCTCTTTGAGTCTCCAGTGGACTGGTGGGAAACAGTTAAAGGGAACATCAAGAGGTTCTTCATCCTCAAAGGTGTTTTGGAGGCGAGAGAGAGGCGGGGAAAACTGTCCCAGCTCCAGGAAAGTATGCAGAACCTGCTCCTGCTGCAGACAATGGGGGTGGATGTCACGGAGGACCTCAAGGAGGTAAAGGACCAGCAAGCCTCGCCCTTTGCCTCGGAGGCCTCCAAGATAATCTTCCGGTCCAGGGTCCGCTCGGTGGAACAGGACGAGATGTGCTCACGTTTCTTCTTCCAGAAGGTGCACAAAGAGAACTCCGTGCTCAGCAGCCTGAAGGAAGAAGATGGCTCGATAACGTCATCCCGGGCTGACGTCATGAGGATCAGTAAATCCTTCTACGCCAGTCTGTATGACGCGAAGCCGACCGACAGCGCGGCCTCCCAGTCGTTCCTGTCCTCTATCACGGAGGTCTTTGACGACAGAACACAGGAGAGGCTGGACCAGCCGCTATCTCTGGACGAGCTGACCAAGGCCCTCGAGTCCTTTGAAAAGAATAAAACTCCCAGGAGCGACGGCTTACCGGTCGAGCTCTATTCCGCTCTGTGGGACTTGATTGGCCAGGACCTGCTGGAGGTGTATGTCAGTATGCTTCGGGCAGGTACCATGAGTGAATCCATGAGGAAAGACATCATCACTCTCATCTACAAGCGGAAGGGGGAGAGGGAGGAACTCAAAAATTGGAGACCAATCTCACTGTTGAATGCAGATTACAAAATTCTGTCAAAGGTAATCGCCAACCGGGTCAGGTCTGCTCTGGGGTCAGTGATCCACCCTGACCAAACCTGTGTTGTACCGCACAGGAAGATCGCTGAGAGCCTCGCACTCCTCAGGGATACGATTGCTTACGTGCAAGACAGAGGATTGGACATCTGCCTGATCAGCCTGGACCAGGAGAAAGCGTTTGACAGGATATCACACAGGTATATGAGAGATGTTCTCTCCAAAATGGGCTTTGGGGAGGGAATCTGCAATTGGATCAGACTGCTCTACACCAACATTGTCAGTGCAGTCTCAATCAATGGGTGGGAATCAGATAGCTTCCCACTCAGATCTGGAGTCACGCAGGGCTGCCCTCTCTCTCCTGCCTTGTTTGTGCGCTGCATAGAGCCATTTGCTATGTCCATCAGGAAGGATGCGAGCCTGAGAGGGGTGACTATTCCTGGCAGCGGGGGCCTGCAGATTAAGGCCTCCCTGTACATGGATGACGTTGCCGTTTTCTGCTTGGATCCGCTGTCCGTGCGCAGACTCATGTGCATATGTGATCAGTTCGAACAGGTCTCGGGGGCCAAGGTAAACTGAGGCAAGAGCGAGGCCATGCTCATCAGGAACTGGGCCAACCAATCCTCGATCCCCTTCACCATCAGGACCTGAAGATGCTAGGTATTTGGTTCGGGGGGAGCTGGGGCGTGCGCCAAGTCTTGGGAGGAGCGTATCAGCAAAGTGAGGCAGAAACTGGGCAGATGGAAGCTACGGTCACTCTCCATCACAGGAAAAAACCTGGTCATCAGGTGTGAGGCACTGTCATTGCTATTATACGTGGCACAAGTCTGGCCTATTCCCAGAACCTGTGCCGCTGCAGTCACCCGGGCCATCTTCCAGTTTATATGGAGGTCAAAGATGGACCGGGTCCGAAGGGACTCGCTGTACAAAGATCTGGGCAACGGGGGAAAAAATACACCCAATGCCACCCTCACCCTGATGGCCACCTTTGTGTGTGGCTGCATCAAGCTGTGCATGGATCCCTGGTACGCAATTATATACCGTGACACTGTCCCAGTCAGTATTACTGAGTCAGTGAATTAAAAACAGGGCGCCGACCCAGTTCGTTTCACAAATTCAGTAAATTAAATACTGTGTCCCTATCACAGTCAGTCTTAATTAGTGATGAATTAAATACTTTGACCCTCTACCAGTCAGTGTGACTGAGTCAGCGACTTAATTACTGTGTCCCTGTCATGGTAACTATTACTGCGTCAGTGAATTAATTGTTGTCTGTCTGTCCCAGTCATTATTACTGAGTAAATGAATTAAACTCTGTGTCCCTGTCCCATTCAGTACTACTGGATCAGGGAAATAAACATCCTCTGACGACCCCTTCTCCTGCCTCCAACACACTCCATCCACCTGGACACCCTGTGCTGGCCTCGTACCTTCCCTCGATCTCTTCATAGCCAACTGCCGCAGTGACATTAACCGCCTCAACCTCTCCACCCCTCTCACCCACTCCAACCTCTCATTCTCGGAACGTGCAGCCCTCCACTCCCTCTGCTCCAACCCCAATCTCACTATCAAACTGGCAGACAAGGGAGGCGCGGTAGTAGTTTGGCGCACCGATCTTTACACCGCTGAGGCTAAACGCCAGCTCGCGGACACCTCCTCCTACTGCCCCCTTGACCATGACCCCACCTCCCACCACCAAACCATCATCTCCCAGACCATCCATAACCTCATCACCTCAGGGGATCTCCCATCCACCGC
>NC_057757.1:8834461-8916987 GCF_004010195.1 Chiloscyllium plagiosum
GGCACCTTCCCCAGCAACCGCAAGAAATGCAAAACGTGCACCCACACCTCCCCCCTTACTTCTCTCCAAGGTCCCAAGGGATCTTCCATATCTGCCACAAATTCACCTGCACCTCTACACACGTCATTTACTGCATCCGCTGCACCCGATGTGGCCTTCTCTATATTGGGGAGACAGGCTGCCTACTTGCGGAACGTTTCAGAGAACACCTCTGGGACACCCGGACCAACCAACCCAACCACCCCGTGGCTCAACACTTCAACTCCCCCTCCCACTCCACCAAGGACATGCAGGACCTTGGACTCCTCCATCGCCAGACCATAGCAACACGACGGCTGGAGGAACAGCGCCTCATCTTCCGCCTAGGAACCCTCCAACAACAAGGGATGAACTCAGTATTACTGAGAGAGTGAATTAAATGCTGTGTCCCTGCCACTGACAGTATTACTGATACAATGAATTAAATACAGTGTACCTGTCCCAGTCAGTTTGACTGAGTCAGTGAATTAAATACTGTGACGCTGTCCCATTCAGTATTACTGAGTCAGTTAATTAAATACCGTGTTCCTGTCCCAGTCACTATTACTGAGTCAGTGAATTAAACATCGTGCCCCTGTCCCAGTCAGTATTACTGAGTCAGTGAATTTAATACTGTGCCCCAGTTCAGTCTGTATAACTGAGTCAGTGAATTAAATAATGTGTCCCTGTCCCAGTCAGTTTGACTAAGTCAGTGAATTAAACACTGTGCCCCTGTCCCAAGCAGTATTTCTGCGACAGTGGATTAAATACGAGGTCCCTGCCCCAGTCAGTGTTACTGAGACAGCGACTTTAATGCTGTATCCCTGTCCGAGTCAGTCTGACTGACTAAGTGACTTAAATCCTGTGTCCCTGAAATGGTCACTATTACAGTGTCATTAAATTAAATACTGTGTCCTGGTTCCAGATACTATACCAAGTCAGTGAATTAAATACCGTGACCCTGTCCCAGTCAGTATTACTGAGTCAGTGAATTAAATACTGTGTCCCTGTCCCAGTCAATATTAGTGTCATTGAATTAAATACTGTGCCCCTGTCCCAGTCAGTATTACTGAGTCAGTGAATTAAATACCGTGCCGCTGTCCCAGTCATTATTATTGAGCCAGTGATTTAAATACAGTGCCCCGCCCCAGTTAATATCACAAAATCAGTAAATTAAATATCGTGTCTCTTTCACAGTCAGTATTAATTTGTGATGAATTAAATACTTTGACCCTCTCCTAGTCAGTGTGACAGAGTCAGCGAGTTAATTACTGTGTACCTGTCATGGTAACTGTTACTGCATCAGTGAATTAATTGCTGTGTGTCTGTCCCAGTCATTATTGCTGAGACAGTGAATTAAATACTCTAGCCCTGTCCCATTCAGTATTACTGAGTCAGTGAATTAAATACCGTGCTCCTGTCCCAGTCAGTATTACTGAGTCAAAGAAGTAAATACTGTGTCCCTGTTCCCAGTCAGTATTACTGAGTCAGGGAATTAAATACTGTATGCATGTCTCATTTAGCATTCCTTTGTCAGTGAATTAAATACAGTCTCCCCGTCCTGTCAGTATAACTAGGAAAGTAAATTAAATACAGTGCACCTGTACCAGTCTATATTACTGAGTCAGTGAATTAAATACCATGCCTCTTCCCAGTCTGTATTAATGCGGCAGTGAATTAAACATCGTGTCCTTGTCCCTGTCAGTATTACTGAGTTAGTGAATTTAATACTGTGCCCCTATTCCAGTCTGTATTACTGAGTCAGTGAATTAAATACAGTGTCCCTGTCCCAATCACTATTACTAAGTCAGTGAATTAAATACTGTGTCTCTGTCCCATTCAGCATCACTGGCACATTCAATTAAATACAGTGTCCCCGTTCCAGTCAGTATGACAGAGTCAGTGAATTAAATACTGTGTCCCTGTCTAAGTCAGTATCACTGAGTCATTGAGTTAAATACTGTGTCCCTGTCCCAGTCAGTCTGACTAAGTGACTTAAATCGCGTGTCCCTGGAATGATCACTATTATGGTGTCAGTAAATTAAATACTGTGTCCTGGTCCCATACACTATGCCGAGTCAGTGAATTAAACACCGTGACCTTGTCCCAGTTAGCATTACTGAGTCATTGAATTAAATACTGTGCCCCTGTCCCAGTCAGTATTACTGTGTCAGAGAACTAAATACAGTGCCCCATCCCAGTTAGTACAACTGATTCAGTAAATTAAATACCGTGCCCCTGTCTGTATTACTGAGACAGTGAATTAAATGCCACGTCCCTGCCCTAGACAGTATGACTGAGACACAGAATTAAATACAGTGTCCCTGTCTCAGTCAGTTTGACTGCGTCAGTGAATTAAATACAGTGTCGCTGTCCCAGTCGCTATTACAAAGCCAGTGAAATAAATACTGTGTCTCTGTCCCAGTCAGCATTACTGACACATTGAATTGAATACAGAGTCCCTGTTCCAGTCAGTGTGACAGAGTCAGTGAATTAAACACTGTGTCCCTGTTCCAGCCAGTATGAATGAGTGAGTGAATTAAATACTGTGTCCCTGTCCCAGTCAGTCAGACTGACTATGTAATTTAAATCCTGTGTCCCTGGATCTGTCACTATTACAGTGTTAGTAAATTAAATACTGTGTCCTGGTCACAGACACTGTGTCGAGTCAGTGAATTAAATACCGTTACCCTGTCCCAGTCGGTATTACTCAGCACAATGAATTAAATTCTGTGTCCCTGTCCCAGTCAGTATTACTGAGTCATTGAATTAAATACTGAGCCCCTGTCCCAGTCAGTATTACGGAGTCAGTGAATTAAATACAGTGCCCCATCCCTGTTAGTATCACTGATTCAGTAAATTAAATACTGTGTCCCTTACACAGTCAGTATTAATTAGTGATGAATTAAATACTTTGACCCTCTCCAAGTCAGTGTGGCAGAGTCAGCGAGTTAATTACTGTGTCCCTGTCATGGTAACTATAACTGCATCAGCGAATTAATTGCTGTGTGCCTGTCCCAATCATTATTGCTGAGACGGTGAATTAAATACTGTAGCCCTGTTCCATTCAGTATTACTGGGTCAGTGAACTAAATTCCATGTTCCTGTCCCAGTCAGTATTAAAGATCGAGTGAATTAAGTTTTGTGTCCCTGTCCCAGTCAGTATTACTGAGTCTATGAAGTAAAAACTGTGTGCATGTCTCAATTAGTATTACTGTGTCAGTGAACAGGACAGGGATACTGTATTTAATTCACAGACTCAGTCAAACTTACTGAGACAGGCACACTGTATTTAATTCTCTGTCTCAGTCGTACTGACTAGGGCAGAGACCGAGTAGGGCAGAGACCAAGGGTACTGTATTTAATCCACTGACTCAGTAATACTGACTACGGCAGGGACACGGTATTTAACTCACTGACTCAGTAATATTGACTAGAACAGGGACACCGTATATAATTCACTGACTCAGAAATACTGACTGGGACAGGGGCACGGTATTTAATTCACTGAAGCAGTAATACTGACTAGGACAGGGGCACAGTATTTAATTCAATTACTCAGTAATACTGATTGGCACAGGAACACAGCATTTAATTCACTAATTCAGTAATACTGACTGGGACAGAGACACGATGTTTAATTCACTGACTCAGTAATACTGACTGGGATAGGGACACAATACTTAATTTACTGACTCAGAATAATGACCCTGTTCCAGTCTGTATTAATGGGGCAGTGAATTACACATCATGTCCCTGTCCCAGTCAGCATTACTGAGTCAGTGAATTTAATACTGTGCCCCGATCCACTCTGTATTACTGAATCAGTGAATTAAACATCGTGCCCCTGTCCCAGTGAGTATTACTGAGTCATTGAATTCAATACTGTGCCTCTTTCCCAGTCAATATTACTAATTCAAATAAATAAACATCGTGTCCCTGTCCCAGTCAGTATTACTGAGTCAGTGAATTCAATGCTGTGTCCCTGTCCCAGTCAGCGTTAGTGAGTCAGTGAATTAAATACAGTGCCCCTGTCCAGTCAGGATTAGTGAGTCAGTGAATTAAGTGCCGTGCCCCTTTCCCAGTCATTAATATTTAGCCAGTGAATTCCATGCAGTGCCCTATCCCAGTCAGTATTTCTGATTCAGTAAGTTGAATACTGTGTCCCTTTCACAGTCAGCATTACAGAGTCAGTGAATTAAGTGCTGTGTTCCTGTCCCTGTCAGTAATACTGAGTCAGTGAATTAGACATCATTGCCCAGTCCCACACAGTATTACTGAATCAGTGAATTTAATACTTTGTCCCTGTCCAAGTCAATATTACTGAGTCAGTGAATTTACTGCTGTGTCCCTGTCTCAGTCAGCATTACTGAGTCAATGAATTAAATACTGTGTCCCTATCCCAGTCAGTATTCCTGAGTCAGTGAATTAAATACTGTGTCCCTAACCCAGTCAGTATTCCTGAGTCAGTGAATTAAATACTGTGTCCCTGTTACAGTCAATATTACTGAATCAGTGAATTAAATACTGTGTCGCTGTCCCAGTCAGCCTTACTGAGTCAGTGAATTAAATTCTGTGCCCATGTCCCCATTAGTATTACTTGGTCTCTGAATTAAAAGCTGTGTCCCTGCCCCTGTCAGCATTACTGAGTCAGTGAATTAAATGCAATAGCCTTGTCCCAGTATGTATTACTGAGTCAGTGATTTAACTACTCTGTACCTGTCCCAGTCAGTATTACTGAGACAGTGAATTTAATACTGTGCCCCTATCCCAGTCTGTATTACTGAGTCAGTGAATTAAATGACATGCCCCTTTCCCAGTCATTATTATTGAACCAGTGAATTGAATACAGTGCCCTGTCACAGTAGGTATTACTGAATCAGTAAATTATATACTGTGTCCCTTTCACAGTTAGTATTAATTAGTTATGAATTAAATACTTTGACCCTCTACCAGTCAGTGTGACTGGGTCAGCGACATAATAACTGTATCCCTGTCATGGTAACTATTACTGTGTGAGTGAATTAATTGCTGTGTGTCTGTCCCAGTCATTATTGCTGAGACAGTGAATAAAATACTGTAGCCCTGTCCCAGTCAGTATTACTGAGACAATGAATTAAATACAGTGTCCTTGTGGCAGTCATTATTACTGAGTCAGTGAATTAAATACTGTACCCCTGTAGCAGTCATTATTGTGGAGACAGTGAATTAAATACTGTGTCCCAGTCCCAGTCAATATTACTGAGTCAGTGAATTAAATACTGTGTCCCTGTCCCATTCAGAATTACTGAGTCAGTGAATTATTTACTGTGTTTCTGTCTCAATCAGTATTACTGAGTCAGTGAATTAAATACTGTGTCGCTGTCCCAGTCAGTATTACTGAGTCAATGAATTTAATACTGTGTCCCTGTTCCAGTCAGTATTACTGAGTCACTGAATTAAATACTGTGCCCCTGACCCAGTCAGTGTTACTAAGTCAGAGAATTAAATGCCGTGCCCCTTTCCCTGTCATTATTATTGAGCCAATGAAATAAATACAATGCCCCATCCCAGTTAGTATTACTGGTTCAGTAAATTAAATACTGTGTCCCTTTCACAGTCAGCATTAATTAGTGATGTATTAATTGCTTTGGCCCTCTACCAGTCATTGTGACTGAGTCAGTGACTTAATTGCTGTCTCCCTGTCGTAGTAACTATTACTGTGTCAGTGAAGTAATTGCTGTGTGTCTGTCCCAGTCATTATTGCTGAGACAGTGAATTAAATACTGTAGCCCTGTCCCATTTAGTTTTACTGTGTCAGTGATTTAAAAACCGTGTTCCTGTCCCAGTCATTATTGCTGAGACAGTGAATTAAATACTGTAGCCCTGTCCCAGTCAGTATTACTGAGTCAATGAATTAAATACTGTGTACCTGTCCCAGTCAGTATTACTGAGTCAGTGAATTAAATACTGTGTACCTGTCCCAGTCAGTATTACTGAGTCAGTGAATTAAATACTGTGTTGCTGTCCCAGTCAGCATTACTGAGTCAGTGAATTAAATACTGTGTCCCTGTTACAGTCAATATTACTGAATCAGTGAATTAAATACTGTGTTGCTGTCCCTGTCAGCATTACTGAGTCAGTGAATTAAATTCTGTGCCCATGTCCCCGTTAGTATTACTTGGTCTCTGAATTAAAAGCTGTGTTCCTGTCCCTGTCAGCATTACTGAGTCAGTGAATTAAATTCTGTGCCCATGTCCCCGTTAGTATTACTTGGTCTCTGAATTAAAAGCTGTGTTCCTGTCCCAGTCAGTATTACTGAGTCAGTGAATTAAATACTGTGTCTCTGTCGCAGTCATCATTGCTGAGGCAGTGAACTAAACATTGTGTCCCTGTAGCAGTCTGTTTGACTGAGTGAATTGATTAGGATCATAAGACCATAAGACATAGGAGTGGAAGTAAGGCCATTCGGCCCATCGAGTCCACTCCGCCATTCAATCATGGCTGATGCGCATTTCAGCTCCACTTACCAGCGTTCTCCCCGTAGCCCTACCCCTCGTATTAACAATTTCTGCCGTGGGAAAAAGTTTCTGGCTATCAACTCTATCTATGCCTCTCATTATCTTGTACACCTCAATTAGGTCCCCTCTCTTCCTCCTTTTTTCCAATGAGAAAAGTCCGAGCTCAGTCAACCTCTCTTCGTAAGATAAGCCCTCCATTCCAGGCAGTATCCTAGTAAACTACTTCTGAACCCTTTCCAAAGCATCCACATCTTTCCTATAATAGGGCGACCAGACTGGACACAGTATTCCAAGTGTGGTCTAACCAAAGTTTTTTTTTATATAGGGCTGCAACAAGAATTCACGGCTCTTAAACTCAGAATTTGTGTTACAGATGTTTTGTCCCCTGTCCAGGTGACATCCTCCGTGCTTGGGAGCTTTCTGTGAAGCGCTTCTGTGATCTTTCCTCCGGCATTTGTAGTGGTTTGAATCTGTCGCTTCCGGTTGTCAGTTCCAGCTGTCCGCTGCAGTTGTCGGTATATTGGGTCCAGGTCGATGTGCTTATTGATCAAATCTGTGGATGAGTGCATTGCCTCTAGGAATTCCCTGGCTGTTCTGTTTGGCTTGTCCTATAATAGTAGTGTTGTCCCAGTCGAATTCATGTTGCTTGTCATCTGTGTGTGTGGCTACTAAGGATAGCTGGTCTTGTCGTTTTGTGGCTAGTTGGTGTTCATGGATGCGAATCGTTAGCTGTCTTCCTGTTTGTCCTACGTAGTGTTTTGTGCAGTCCTTGCATGGGATTTTGTACACTACATTGGTTTTGCTCATGCTGGGTATCGGGTCCTTCGTTCTGGTGAGTTGTTGTCTGAGAGTGGCTGTTGGTTGGTGTGCTGTTATGAGTCCTAGTGGTCGCAGTAGTCTGACAGTTCGGAAACGGTCTTGATGTATGGTAGTGTGGCTAGTCCTTTGGGTTGCGTGTCCTTGTTCCGTTGTCTTTCCCTTAGGCATCTGTTGTCTTTCCCTTAGGCATCTGTTGATGAATCAGATGCAATAATGCAACATGAGGTGTTCAGTCCAATGCTGCCCGTCATCAACTTCAGCTCCATGTAGGAAGTCATCACCTTCATCAACAGGCATCAGAAACCTCCGGCTGTCTACGTTTATGCCACAAACATTAAGTTTGGGAGTGTACTGAGCAGGGTCCCTGTGTGGGTATCAAGAGCTAGTATGTAACTGACAGAATGGCCTGAGGAAGAGCAGGGAGCTCCGAGCGACTCCGAGTGTGGACACTTTCCCAAAACTGTCCTGCACTGGGTTCTAGAGGATGTTACCTCGAGATCACTGAGCAGGATCCACAGCCTCACTCAGGCTTCTGCTCAGTGACTCCCCCCAGCAACAGGCAGATCACAGCTTGAGCAAGGCTTCCCTATTAGTCAGTCTGCTAAGAATGATGTCTCCATATTGGTCAGTGTGCTTGGAATGATGTCTCTTTGTTGGTCAGTGTGTTCTTAATTATGTTTTTCTATTTGTAACTGTGTTCTGTATGATGTCTCCCTATTGGTCAGTGTGCTAAGAATACCTTCTTCCTATTGGTCATTGCGTTCCAAATGCTGTATCCCAATTGGTCACTGTGATGTCATTCCAATATTCCTACTGGTCAGTACTTTCAGAATGCTGTCTCCCTATTCTTCAATGTTTTCCAGATGCTGTCTCTTTATTGGCCGATTGGTCAGTTTATCCCATTGTCTCCAGTAGACCTGCAAGTTGAGTAATCACATTTTCTGAATCTGAAAGTGTCTTCCACCTTCCTCCCGAGATAAAGCGACCAGACGCAAACATGCAAACCACAGGGTCATGATGTAACCCAGCTCAATACCAGCCCTTTCCATTTCTCTCTCTCTCTTTCTGTTGTTTCCTTCTTTCCTTCTCTCTTCCTCTCACCTTCTGCTTCTTCTCTCTCGCCTCCCTTCCTTTCCCTGTTATTTCATCTCTGTGAATCAGTCTGACTTTCTCACTCACTGCATCTCCAATGTTGTTTTCGTTCTTTGGTTATTTTTGCAAGTCTGTCCTTCTCTTTGTCCTCACATCTGTCTATCCATTACTTTCTCTTTCTGGATCCTGTTCATTTCTAACCCTGTCATCTTTCTCTCCCCTGTCTGTCTGTCTCTCTCTCTCCTCTCTCCTCTCTCTCTCCCTTTGATTCGGACTTCTCAATCTGTCTCTGTTCATTGATTTGAGGGTGGGTGAGACTTGGATTCCCCACACGGTTCAACAGCATACTTTTGAATTGAAGCTGGGTGCGAGAGCGGAGGTCACCATCCTCTCAGATCAGTTATTGAAGGAGCCGACGCTGTGACCGATAGAGGTGAGGCGAAGTGGCCCCAAGCTGGAGTAACTGGCAAGACCAGAGGAGATTGCCAGATAATTGGAAATGTGTTTCTGGTTCACAATCTGCACTGCTCACCTTCCAATCAGCTGGAACCGGATCTCACTCACGTTAATAAGGCAGTACGATCTCGACACACCCCGCTTTTCCCAAGATAGATGAGGCCCTGGAGTACGTTGTTGAACAGAAGGAGCCTGGGGGTGCAGGTACATAGTTCCTTGAAAGTGCGTAGGTAGGGTGATGCAGAAGACGTTGGCATTTTTGATTAGATTAGATTACTTACAGTGTGGAAACAGGCCCTTCGGCCCAACAAGTCCACACCGCCCCTACGAAGCGCAACCCACCCATACCCCTACATGTACCCCTTACCTAACACTACGGGCAATTTAGCATGGCCAATTCACCTAACCTGCACATCTTTGGACTGTGGGAGGAAACCGGAGCACCCGGAGGAAACCCACGCAGACACGGGGAGAACGTGCAAACTCCACACAGTCAGTCGCCTGAGGCGGGAATTGAACCCGGGTCTCTGGCGCTGTGAGGCAGCAGTGCTAACCACTGTGCCACCGTGCCGCCCATGTTTGCCTTTATTGGTCAATGCATTGAGTATAGGATTTGGCACGTCATGTTGGGGATGTATGAGAGATTTATGAGGCCACTTTTAGAATACCATGTACAACTGCGCCATTCCTGCTCTCAGCAGGATGTCATAGAGTCATAGTTCCTTGAAAGTGCTTCGGTAGGGTGATGCAGAAGGCGTTGGCATACTTGCCTTTATTGGTCACTCTATTGAGTATAGGATTTGGAACGTCATGTTGGGGATGCATGAGAAATTTATGAGGCCACTTTTAGAATACCGTGTACAACTGCGACTCCCCTGCTCTTAGAAGGATGTCATAGAGTCATCAAGATGTTCAGCATGGAAACAAACCATTCAGTCTAACTCATCCATGCCGACCAGAGGGTTTGAGCAGTAGGGAGAAGCTGAATTGACTGGGGCTGCTTTATGTGGAGCGTCGGAGGCTGAGGGGTAACTTTATAAAGGTTTATAAAACCATGAGGGTCAAGGATAGGGCAAATAGATAATGACATTTTAATTCATGTGTAGGTTGTAAGGTGGAGAGGAGGAATATTTTGAGGAGAACTGAGGGGTACGTTTTTCACACAGAAGGTCGTGCATATGTGGAATGAGCTGCCGGAGGCAATAGTGGAGGCTGTTACAATTGCAACATTTAAAAGACGTTTCGACAGGTACATGGATAGGAATGGTTGGAAGGGAAATGACCCAGGCGTGGTAGATGGGGGCAGTTCAGTTTGCGTTGCCTGGTTAGCACGGATGATTTGGATCAAAGGGACTGTTTCCTTGCTGAGTGACTCTGACTCTCTGACTCTAAGAGAGTGACTGATCGAGACTGTTGACTGACAAGCAGGAGACGCTATAACGAGACCTGTATGCATATAGGAGTATGTGTCTGTGTGTGCATATACAGAAGTGTGTGTGCGTACAGGGGAGTGTGTAGAGGAGTTTATGTCTATGTCTGTGTCTGTGTACCGCCTGTGTGTGCATGTACAGGGTTGCATGTGTATGAGTGGACAGGGGCATGTGTGTGTACAGGGATCTATTTCTGAATGTGTACAGGTGTATATGTTCGTGTGTGTGAACTGAAGTTCAGGCCAATGAGCAATGCCCAGTCAGGAACACCCACTGCCTCAACTCTATCTGCCATGGTAACTTGTAGAATCCTCACAGATCCTCCGAGCATGTATGCATTTCTTAGCATACTCAGTTAATGTTCCATTTGAATGGCAACACATAACAGACCACAACAAATTGAAACAGGAGTAGGCCATTCGACACTTTGAACCTGCCCCACCATTCAATATGGCTGAGCCAACAGTCCTCATGTTTGCATTCCTGTCCTTTCCCCAAAACGCTTTGATTCTCCAACTGATCAAAAATCTATCAATCTCAGCCTTCAATATACACAGGGAGTCTTCCCTTACAGCTCTGTGTGACAAGGAGTTCCAAAGAGTCGCACCCCTCTGAGAGAAGAAATTCCTCTCATCTCAGTATTATTTTGGTGACCAGAGTGTGCCCTCTGATCCTATACTCTCCCATGAGGTGAAACATCCTCTTTGCATTTCCCATAAAACTCCTTCAGCATCCGATATATTTCAATGAGACACCTCTCATACTGCTAAACTCCAGTGAGTAGGGTCCCAACCTATTTAACCTCTACTCATGAAATAATCCCTCCACACCAGGAATCATCGTCGTGAACCTTCTCTGAACTGCTGGCAAGTAAATCATACCTTTCCTTAAATATGGGAACCAAAACTGCTCCCAGAGCTCCTGATGTGGTCTCACCAGCTCCTTGCACATCAGGAGTAAGACTTCCCTACTCTTATACTCCGATCCCCTTGAAATAAGGACCAACATTTCATTAGTCCCCTTCCTGTTTCTCTGTTACCCCTGTGTGCTAGCTTTCTGTGTTTCATGCAAAGTTTCCCCCAAGATCCTTTGAGTGTCCTTCTGTTGCTTTTCTCCATTTAAGTAATACTTTTCTGTAATTCTCTTTTCTAAAATGAACTTCCCATTTTCCCACTTTATACTTCATTTACTTATTAACTGCCCTTCCATTTAACCTATCAATATCTATCTGTATACTGCCTGTATCCCTCTCACAAACTGCCCAGTTACCTTTTACTTTCAAGGTAAACTTGCAGGTTGAGTCAACAGTTAAGAAGGCAAATGCAATTACAGCATTTATTTTGAGAGACTTGAATGTAAAAGCAGGGATGTACCTCCGAGACTGCTTAAGGCACAGGTCAGACCACATTTGGAGTATTGTGTGCAGTTTTGGGCCCCATATCTCAGGAAAGATGTTCTAGCCATGGAACATGTTCAGAGGAGGTTCACAAGAATGCACCTAAGAATGAAACGCTTAAAATATGACGAAAGTTTGAGGACTCTGATTCTATGCTCGATGGAGTTTACAAAGATATGGGGGGAATCTAATTGAAACATACAGAATACTGAATGGACTGGACACAGTGAATATTGGAAAGATGTTTTGACTGTTATGAGAGACTAGGGCGTGAGGGCATAACATTAGAATAAAGCAAAGACCTTTCAGAATGGAAATAAAGAGAAACCTTTTCAGCTGGCGAGTGGTGAAACTATGGGATTCACTGCCACAGATGGCTGTGGAGGTCAGGTCATTGAACACATTTAAAACAGAGGTAGATAGGTTGTTGAGTGTCGGGAGGATCAAGGGTTGTGGAGAGGAAGAGGGAGAATGGGGTTGAGAAACTTATCAACGATGATTAACTGGCGGGGCAGACTTGTCAGGCTGAATGGCCTCATTACTGTTCCAATGTCTTATGGTCTTTTTGTGTGCCTTTTGAAAATTTGGCTCTATCGTATTTGCTTCCACCATTAAAGTGAAAAGACTCACGTGAAGAATTTGATATGTTTTGTCTTATGCATCCTGCATGACCGTTGGGTTAGCTCAGGTGGCCTGTCATGCAGAATACTGCTAATTGTATAGGTTCAAATCCCACACTGGCTGCGGTGCATATGAAGGACTCTCCACACCCACTCCCCTTGCGTGAAGTGTGGTGGCCTTCAGATAAAAATGTCACCAGTTTCCTCCCTTGAATAAGAGAATGGGATGATGGTAACTTTGCCTTACCCTTTATGTCTGCTTTGAAATGACTCTTGTATTTTAGTTTGCAATTTATTTCATAAAGTACCGTATACTTTTGCAACAAAAGACATTGTTTCATGTAAATTATCCAATTTTATTATTTAACAATTTATTGCCATCACTAAAACGTATTCTATCACAACAGTGTTCTGACACAGATTTGCTTTTTTGTCCTCCCAACTTGGAAAAGAGAACACTTTGAAAATGTTGTAATCCTCATGTCCCTGTGTAGACTTCGAGTATAGATAATAGGCTTCATTAACTCCGCGTTGAAGTCAGTTGGACTGTTCATCGAGGTTGAGTAGTGCATTTCGAAAATGCAAGGAATCATTCTGATTGCCAAGAAAATATATTACATGATTCTTGCTGTCATTGGTGTTCCAGGTAAGTGGGTTTAAACAGAAACTGTGTAAATGTGCCCGTTTCTACATTGGGACTGATACTGCGTACAGACCTTTATGCATCTATTGGATCACTTTTACCGTTTAATTCTGCTGTGAAGTTGAAGATGAGTCCTGTACCTTTAAGAGGGAGTGAATGTTATTTTGCACTGAGAACTTACAAGCGCCTGTCATATGACTAGCTAGCAGTACTACAAATTTGAATATATGTAACATTTGACTGTGACATGGATACGGTTTTGATTGCTTTTTTTTAACAAGAATTTGAATTCAACCAGTCAGTTTAAATCATGCCCCTGATTACTAAAATCGATTTTGAATTTATTGTTTTTGCCAACTTCGAACCAATGAGACGATCCAGTATTTGGGATATAAAGTAACAGGCATTTTGAAAGTTAGACAGAGAGTAAACTGCCATCGAGAGAGACTGCCATTCCAAAACCCTCCTATCAAATACACCTTTCTCATACGAAACATCTTTGAGGCAAAATACGGAAGATGAATCAAGCAGGACGCTGGAGATGACCGTCGCTGTGAGGTTTTGAAATTAAGCTGAAGTAATTTTAATGCAGGTTTTTATTGGAACAGTGTATTGATATAGAGATGGAGGCAGATAGCAAGCAGTGAAGGGAAATGGGTGGAGTATAGTTGTGAACAGTTATTTAATGCTCCCTTTTAAATTGATATTAATTTTCTTTAAATAGTGGAATGTGGGATTTCTCTGTCACTCACGCTTTAACAGATTACGAGGTGACGTGAGCCTTTCTGGATGTTTGGTTTAATTAGCAGAAAGGTTCACTGCCATGTGGTAACAATTTTCAAAATGTCAATTGGCCTGAATTAACTCTGTTCTCGATTAGAGTGGTGCTGGAAATTCACAGCAGTTCCACACCCCACCCTCCTCTCATTTGTCTCTCCACCCTGCAGGCACTCTGCCTCTATTCCTGATGAAGGGCTTTTGCCCGAAACGTTGATTTCCCTGCGTTTCGGATGCTGCCTGAACTGCTGTGCTTTCCCAGCACCACTCTAATCTAGAATCTGGTTTCCAGCATCTGCTGTTCTTGTTTTTACCTACCTGAATTAACTCTGGTCTTTTGATTTATTGCCACGTGCACAAGTGAGGTTCTGATTGTAGTTTGGAGATAGTGAGGACTGCGGATGCTGGAAAGTCAGACCTGAAAAATGTGGAGCTAGATAAAGCACAACAGGTCAAGCAGTATCAGAGGAGCGGGAGAGTTGATGTTTCGGCAGGACCTTGACATCAATCTTCCTGCTGCTCTGACGCTACTTGGCCTGCCATGCTTTTCTCCAGCTGCGCATCTTGTCGGCTCTGACTGTGCTTTGCATGATTGTGTTTAGTACAATCAGGCCTCGTCTAGAACTACTGATGCTTCATCAGCCGGAATCAATGTATTTACAGGACAGATAGCTCTCCTAGTTATTAGTGACAAAGACAATGCTCGATAAACTCTGAAGTTCTGGCAGCAAATGTGGAGAGAAAGCAGAGGCAATGTCTCGGGTACCTTCTTCAGAACTGAATCTGCTCATCTTGTGAAGCATTAACACTGCTTTCCCTCTGTGTGGGAACTGCCAGACCTACTGAGTTTCTTCAGCAATTTCTGTTTTTGCTTCAGATCTCGAGCATCCGCACTGCTTTGTGATATGTTCTAATCAATCTGATCAGAACTATTATTACCCACCTGAGATTATAAGAGCAGGAAGATGATGTTGGAGCTGGACAGGACCTTGGTGAGGCCATAACTAGTGCACAGAATGCATTTTCAGTCCCCAGACAGGAGGAAGGATGGGATTGCACTTGATGGGTGGTGGGGGGGCTGTGCGGAGGAGATTCACCAGGATATTGCCTGGGATGGAGTGATCCAGAGATGAAGCGAGGCTGGATAAGCTCGGTTGTTTTCCTTGGAGAGAAGGCTGAGCAGATACTGATGGAGATGTATCCCATTCTGGGGTTATGAGGACTCTGATGGAATTTAAAAGGATGAGGGGAATCTGACTGAGCCTTATAGAATACCGAGAGTCCTGGATTGAGTGGATGTAGAGAATATGTTTCCACCAGTAGGAGAGACCAGGACCTGAGGGCACAGCCTCAGATCAAAGGGATGACTCTTTAAAGCTGAAATAGAAAAGGAATTTGTTCAGCCAGAGGGCAGTGACACTTTGGAACTCATTATACAGAAGGCTGTGGAGAGTAACTCATTGATTGTATGTAGGACAGAAATAGGTAGTGCCTTGATGGGTAAGGGGATCAAGTGCTCCAGCGAGAAAACCAGAGAATGAGGTTGAGAAACATATCAGCCGTGATCTTGGAGATGATGGGCCAAATAGCCTAAATCTGCTCATATACCTGATTGTCTTAAAGCCTTACTAGCTGAAAATGTGTTGCTCGAAAAGCGCAGCAGGTCAGGCAGCATCCAAGGAGCAGGAGAATCGACGTTTCCGGCATGAGCCCTTCTTCAGAGGGCTCGATTCTCCTGCTCCTTGGATGCTGCCTGACCTGCTGCGCTTTTCCAGCAACACATTTTCAGCTCTGATCTCCAGCATCTGAAGTCCTCACTTTCTCCTTAAAGCTTTACTATACTTCCAGTCTAGGTCATCTATCAACTTCAAAATAAATGAATATCCAAATTAACAGCATCAGTATTGTTATGGACCAGGCCAGATCCCCTCAAAATAACTTAAGAAAGTAGCCTCGCCCTTAACTTTCTTATAATTAAAGGCTGATGCGAAGTGGATATTCCAAGTGTGATGCAGCTCGTCAAAGCCCTCGGTTTTAAGCAAATCATAATTTATTTAAACAATATAGTCGAATCATAGACAAAAAAAGCAGAATTTAAGGAGCTTAACGTTTGGAAAATCTAACTGATTCGATAAAACAACTTAACTAAGGAGCTGTTCCAATCCAGTAACAAGTCATTAACCACTGCTTAGCAAAACAATAAATAAATTGAAACACACGTTCTTACAATCAGGAGTTAAAAACATCCAGAGAGATTTCAGAGAGAAACTCAGTTAGGAATCATCTGCTGAAGCTTGCAACCTTTCTGGACTCCAGCATCTTGTAAGCTCAACAGCTAAACCAAACGAGGAATAACCTACACTGGGAGAATTGGCCACTCCTCTGCCATTGTTAAACTCGTCTCTTCCCAGACCCCTTGGCACCTCTATCTCTCTCTCTCTTTTCCACTCCTCCCACAAGGGAGCTGCCATGACTCCCTCCTTGGCCAGCCTCTCTGTGTTGGCCTTCAATGCTTTTGAACTGACCCCATCATCAAGGATCAGCACGTATCAGCACATTTTATCATCTGGTTTCGACAGGGAATGGAGGAGAGGGGGTTTCCTACTGGAGTTGGAGATACCTCTTTGGTACATAACTAATGGCCTCCCCATAACCCTGTGGTCCCTGTGCCTTTACTATTATCAACATGACAGCTTCACTCAGCTTCTCTTCCAACTGGTGTTCCCTGACCAGATGTGTGTTTCCATTTGTTTATATATGCATTTTTTTTTGTGAAATCACATTTCTGGCTCACTGAGTATTTTCTTTTATTGTCAAAGATGTACAACTAAATAACTGGAGGCGTCAAATACGTCTGAGGCATCAAGGAGGGTGGAATCAAATGTAATGGGATCGATCCTCGACATTGTGGACCCTTCTCCTCTCACATCTTGAAAATGGGTGAAGTGTGAAAGCCAAAGAGAATCATTGACATTTGTCCAAATCCACAAGTAAGTGTGCTTACATTTTCACTGATGCTGGGATTCACCTTCCTTCAGCTTCCTGCTTTCCCTCGCCAAGCTGCCGTTACAAATGCAAACCAGTTAATTTAATGATGTGGAGATGCCAGTGTTGGACTGGGCTGAAGTCCCATGGCACTAGGTTATAGTTTGCTCCATTGCGAAGTGACGTGACAAAGAGGCAGCATTTGGAAAGCTTGTGATTTCAAATAGACTTTTTGGACTATCAGCTGATGGAGTATGACTAGCCAAATTTGAGGTCACAAATATCATTCAAACTTATTAAGATATCAAGAAGGAAGTGAACTAAGGCTTAGCGCTCAAACTCTCAGCTTGTTAGACCTGGGAATAGGCCTGTCTGAGATGAACCAAAATGATAAATGTGATGCTTAAACAAATTAAACCCTTTTTATGCCAAAGTGAATTCAGACAGTATGTTTGATTTGAACATGTTCTCCTCTCCCCTGCAGTTAACTTAGTGGCACTCATCATCCAGTCTCAGCAAAGGTGTGGTCTGCCCTCCTGCACCACTTGCTATCTGGTGGCCATGGCAGCATCAGAACTGATGGTTCTTATTACTAAGGTCATACTGAGGCAAATCAATGCTTATTATTTCCCATTATTTTTCTTAGATTTGACCTCTGTGTATAGTATAATCTATGTTTTGTCAACGCCAGCCACGTCCTGCTCTGTTTAGTTCACAGTCACTTTCAGCTTCAATGTTTTGTTATTATCTGCTGCCAAAGACTAAAACTTAAATATTGCACAAAGGGAAATGCAGTTGTAATTCTATCAACAACCTGCATCTTAATATGTTTAATACATGTTCCTTTCTACTTTAGATTTAAGCCTTATACAATACTTTACAACCTGCAATGGCTCTGTGTTTTAAAGCCGAGCTATTACAGTGAGCACAGCTGGGTGGGATTGAAATGGTTCCTTACAGCTGTTAATCCATTGCTGCAATTCATTCTAATTCTGCTGCTGAACGCTCTGACAGTCAGACATATTATCGTGGCCAGTCGAGTCCGGAAGGGACTGAGGCATCAGAATAGGGGTGAGAACTGCAGTGATCCAGAGATGGAGAGCAGAAGGAGGTCAATAATTTTACTCTTTACCATTACCGGCAGTGTTATAATTTTGTGGCCTATATATGTGATAAATTTCATTTATAACATTATTCCTGGAATTGATTCCACAGATGGTGATCATTCTTTACTCATATTTAGACAAGCCACATTTATGTTGGTGAATTTAAGTTGCTGCACCAATGCATTCATTTACGGGGTGACACAATCCAAATTTCAACAGCAGATCAAGAATGCAGTGAAATGTTCTTTTTTACATATATCAACATCGTCATTAGGCCAAATAACCAAATGCAGTTCCCAGAATTTCCAAATTATGCATGATGCTTTAAAATATTAACTCGATATTTGTAAATGACTCCATTGGGTGGTTTGAGGGGTGGGTGAATTAGATGCTGTCAGGCAGGGCACATCCTTGGAGAAAGGGAAGACTCTTTAGAATATAGATAAGGAGAAATGTCTTTAGCCAGACAATGGTGAATCTGTGGAATTCATTGCCACATAGGACTGTGGAGGTCAGGTCATTGAATATATTTAAGATAGAGATAGATAAGTTCTTGATTGTCAAGGGGATTGAGGGTTATGGGAGAAAATGGGAAAATGTAATTGAAAATCCTTTCAGACACGATTGAATGGTGGAGCAGACCCAATGGGCCAAATGGCCAATTTTACATTCCTATGGTTTTATGGCTGAGGGAGGGCGAAATTCTGAACATGCATCCAGGAGAACTTTCTTGGCCAGCACGTACAAAGTAACACAAGTGTGAGAGGTCCTGGATCTAATTTTGTAAGTGGAGTTAAAGTTACTATTCTCAGCTTTGCAGATTGAGAACGTTCATATATAGTAAAAACGGTGACTACTAGTCAACTAACGTTCTCGCTGAACCTTTCTTAACTTCAACTTTGCAACTGAAAATCTAAAAGATGATTTACAAATGATGATTGATGCACATTTTTAAAAAAATTATCATTTGGAGTTTGAAATGACTTGCGCGTTTTGCTGATACCTTGAAACAAGCAGATCTGGAAAATAAAAACCTGGAGCTTTTTCGGTTCTACTCCCACAACCTTGCTGTCAATTCAAGAATTAGGAACAGAAATTCCTTCAAAAGACCATCTGGAAATTTATTTGCAATTGCAATTAAAGGCATGTTCAACCCACCATGGTTGTCAACGCTAACATTAATTCAGTTCAATGCAATGCAGTTACACAGCATAATCTGATGTCTGTCTGAACATAGGTTAAATTCAAGAATGACAAGGTAAAAACAAATGAATGCATATTGAATTTTTTGAAAAGTCATATTTCCTGGACTACACAGCAATCTCAGTCCAGGCAGCAGTTAGAATTCTGTCTCGGTAAGCTTAGCTTTGCCACACACTGCCATGTATACGACTTCAAACATTTACTGAGATGACTTACCTTCAGCAGCATTACAGCTCAATCCTCATTCACCTTGGTCCTATGTAGAAAGTATACATCTCATTTCAAGGTTTAAACGTGCCTCTCCCAGGAATGCTTGTAAAGAGTCTGTACAAAACTTGTTCGACCCAAATAATTTGCTCAGCTTTAACTAGATTTAACTTCAGCTTGTGAAACTTGACACTCTTCAAATCCTGAAGCAGTTCATCGCACCTATACAGCAAGACCTGAACAATAGAAGACAGTTGGATAGATAGATAGATATTGGATAGACAGTTGGAGCAGACCCAATGGGTTAAATGGCCCGTTTTACATTCCTATGGTTATATGGCTTAGAGTGGGCTAAATTCTTAACATGCATCCAGGAGAACTTTCTTGGCCAGCACGTACAAATTAACACAAGCGTGAGAGGTCCTGGATCTAATTTTCTAAGTGGAGAAAGACCTTCTATACATCAAGACCTGAACAATAGAAGACAGTTGGATAGATACGTGAATCATAAAGGTTTGGAGGGATATAAACCAGGAGCAGGCAGTTGGGGCTAGTTTACTTTGGATAATGCTCGCATGGACTGGTTGATACTTGACGGAAATGATGGAGAAACCTGTATTTCCGGTGCTTTAATCTTCCAGAGAGTCAATCAATTAACAGTACACTTGATGATAATATCGTCTGTGCAACACATTGACTCAAGTAGGTTGTTAAGTTTGATATGTCAGACTGTAAAAGGCCATATTACAACAGCATCTACATAGCAAATTAAATCCCCCTGTGCTGTTGCTCACCTGTTCCAAACTGACTGATGGCATCAACTATGTGGAGCCTTACCATGACAACCTGGAGATCTCACATTCCAAGTGAGTAGATAATTTCGGACCAGGCAATGATACCAAACGTGTGACTCACCTGATCTCACAATACATTTAATGACTGAAGTTCTCTTGTTAGTGATCAGCTTCACTTATACTTGAGCTCACCATGTCAGCCTCCCAGTAATAGGGGTCAGCATATTGTTCATGTACAAGGGACACTTGAATCCAAGATATGTCTAACCATGCTGCTGTTGTCCCATTGCTGATATAAACCACATCTGTCCATGTTAATCCCATTCTGCTGGTACTAAACAAATAATGAAGGTGACCATTCTTCATACTCGCAACGTCCTACGCTATCCTTAGATGTGAGTGTACTGCATGGATATGAGGAGGATGATCTCATTGAAGTGAGATTATTAATATTAGCTCATTGATGCTGGTGTCTTGCAGGTACACCAGAGAAAGCCGTGCTGGTCGGGTACGATTGGCCAGCCACAGATATTTAGATGTGATTCACTGGTAATGGTTGTACAGTGATACTTGATCAAACAAAGGTATTCTGATAGGAATGGTGCTGGTACATGTACACGAGGCATCACAGTGCCTTTTTGGTATAACACTTTCCTGATATTAACACTTAAACTTCGAGTGCTTATTCACGGACATTCACATTAATTACTTTCACAAGAGCTGACCATAGCCCAATGGCACAAAGTTACCCTTAACCTTTGGATCCCAAGCCGATTTCCACAAGTGTTGATGGTGAACTCTTTGGGTTCATAAATAGCGGCATTGAGTATAAAAGCAAGGAAGTGACACGTTCTGTTGGCATATTTGATTACTTTAATCTTGCTGTTTGTTTTCAAGTCAATTCCCGCCTCGTCTATTAAATACACCTTGGGTTCTGGGAAATTACGTTTCCATGTTAGTGCCCAACAATCTTACGAAACCTGCAGAAATCACCATTATGCTTTGTTTCACATATCATCCTGCTTTGTGGAAGATAATTGCAACGTGAAGTGATGAATAATATCTTGTAACAAACTGTAGACAAAGCACAAGTAATCAAGTCAAACAAAATGAGCAGCCAATTGCTGCTCTTTGGAAATGCCACCGAGTTAGCCCCGCCCTCCCTGAAATACAGCCAGCTCATTTCTGGAGTTATCGTTTGTCTTAATATTCTTGTGCTTTTGACATAAACTGAAGAATTAGGTTTTTGTCATAGTCAACGCACATTTTAACTGTTCAGAATATTATGCTGCTATCCACTGGCTGTGCCTCTTGCTTCATTATTACATGACTTTACAGTCCAGCTGCTCAGAGATGTTATTACACGCCTCTAGAGCAGAGGGCTCCTGACCCCAGGTCTCCTGACTCAGAGGGAGGGGCACTACCACTCTCCCACAAGCGCTCCCAATACGTCTGTCATACTGTGGAAGATTTATCAGTACCAGCTGCCCTCGTGGGAGGAGTTGCCACGTGATAAAATTCTTGCAAACTATGTCATCCCAAGAGCTGAAAATAAAAGTGAAGTGTACTTGAGCTTCGAAGGCTGAGAACAGACAAATCAGAGTGAGGGTGTGATGCAGAATGAAAATGTGGTGCGATTGAGATGTTAATGCCATGCTTCCAGCACGAACAGCAAGACACCGAGGCACATCATTTAAACTCAGTCAAGTGAACACCAAGTTGGAATTATGTTCCACGAAGACGGGAAGTGGATTATTGAACAGTGCATCAATATATAGACATTTAAAAGAGGAGCAACTGATTTGATGATATCCTCTTGGGACTTTTTGGGATCTGGGGACTGAGAAATGATGTGGTGATATGGTTGATTCCCTTCACACACGCAGATTATTCCAGTCTCTGATACATTCCCCGAAATGCAGTTCTATAATGGGATTTATTCTAATGAGCAAAATACCATTCCCACCCCACCCCCGCCCCCGCCCAGCAACAAGGACCAAATAACCAGAAAATAATTTCTTCACCCTCTTTCATTCTGTTATTACAATTAAATCATTCGATGCTGAAATCGACTTGAATCTTTTCAGTTCTTCATCAGAGAATCGATTGTGTCAACCTGAAAAAATAAATCACAATAATCATAGATTCCCCTACAGTGCGGAAGCAGGCCATTCGAGTTCAGACTGACACACCGAAGAGCATCCTACCGAGACCTCCCAGCAATGCTGCATTTCCTATGGCTAATCCTCCTCGCCTGAACATCCCTGGACACTGTGAACAACTTAGCACGACCAACTTACCTAACTTGCAAATCTTTAAACTGTGGGAGGGAACTGGAGCACCCAGACAGAGACAGGGAGAATGTGCAAACTCCGCACAAACATATGCCCAAAGATGGAATTTATCCATGTTATTGTCACAGTAAGGCCACAGTGCTAACAACTGAGCCACCCCAAGCCAAATAGGAGCAGCCTCTGAGATTCATAGTGGGTAACAATATTTTTTTTAAAATCATTTCTTTCTATCTGTAATTTTTAAAAATATTGTATTTATCCACAAGAGATGGACACCAATGTTCAGTATAAAGCTATTGCGACTTCCTGCTTGCTATTTACAGTCATACAGCAAAGAAACTCACTTTCAGTACAACTCATCCGCATCAACCAGACATCCCAATTTGATCTAGTCCCATTTGCCAGGGTAACTATTTAGGAGAGAGTTCCAAGAGACTGATGAATCTAGAAAAGGAGCAAAACCCACTGTGCCCAGTTTCTTAGTGCAATACTGTGAAGGAGCCGAAATAAAGTTTAAATGATATGCCTCGGTGTCTTGGTACACAACTGTGAAGGATCAGAAATAAAGTTTAAACCAGTGTGCTGTGTGTTGGTGCAAAACTGTGAATGAGCAGAAATAAAAGCTAAACATTGTGCCTTTTATCTTGGTGCAAAAGTTTTAGAGTTGACAGAGATAACAGAAAAAATTTTAGGATTTTATGCTCACATGCAATACACTTGGTACCTTTTGGTTACTGTCGTCAAAGGTGGTACAATTTCAAAAATCCATTCATCCGTGGTTTTTTCGCAAAACGATGCAAATAAATAATGGAAGAAGAGCATTTTCTTTTCAAAGAACACTTAACTCACAAACTCATTTGATTGCTTTCATTTGTGTGTTACTCTGAATGAACTGGGATTGTGCATGGATAGATTTATCTGTCAGCCTTTTGACATGGCCAAAATTTCGATCATCGTTGCTGATGGCCTGTTTTAATAGCATAGTATTTTTACAGAGAGCAGAGTTTGGGATTTCCACACAACCACCTGTGCGGTTGTTGGAGTTTGAACTGCATTGATTAAAGAAACCAGCACAAAAATTATATTAATGGCAACATCAGGCAGATACAGGTCAAAATAACTGCCACTTGTAAACAATCACATTGAAATTCCAACTTAATTGCAACAGTTATAGAGTCATACAGTACAGAAACGGACCCATCAGTCCAACCAGTCCATGCCAAACATGATCCCAAACTGAACTAGTCCTACCTGTTTGCTCCTGACCCAGATCCCTCTAAACATTTCTTATCCATGTATTTATCCAAATGCCTTTCAAACGTTGTAAATGTACTCACATCCACCACTTTCTCAGGACGTTAATTCCACATGTGAACCACTCTGTGTCAAAAAATGTCCCTTGCGTATTTTATAAAAATCTTTGTCTTCTCACTTAAAATGAGCCCTCTTGTCTTGAAATCCCCCATCCTCAGGAAAAGGCAACTTCTATTAACTCTATCTGTACGCCTTATGATTTTATAAACTCTATAAGGTCACCAACCTACCTCCTACACTCCAGTGAAAAAGCCCCAGCCGATCCAGCCTTTCTTTAGAACTCGAATCTTCCATTGCCAGCAACATCCTGTTGTTTTAAGTGCTGACTTTTTGTCAACATTATTTCCAAAATAATCAAATGGAAAATTAATATTTGCTAATAATTACTAGCAAGCGAATTAAAAATTTGTATGGATAAATAATGATCTGTTGTTTGATATTTTAACCATAATTGCTGACAACAATGTCTGCATGTTGCGATGTCCTTTCTTCAGAATGGCAGAGAGATGTGGCATTCCCAAATCACCCAGTTTATTCATTTTTCATTCCAGGCATTTTGTTGAATTCAGTTTTGACCATCTGCCGTGGTGGGATTCAAACCCAGGTTCCCAGAACATTATCTGAGTCTCAGGATTGGGCTCATGCCAAAAACGTCAGTTCTCCTGCTCCTTGGATGCTGCCTGACCTGCTGCGCTTTTCCAGCAACTCATTTTCAGCTCAGGATTAAGAGTCCAGCAATAATATCACTAGGCCATTGCATCCCCTCACCCAGTCTATTCATGTTGAGACTGACAAGATTGAACAAAATGTACAATAATTTGCAGAGAAGAATGAGTAGGATTGGGAAATGTTTACAAGTCTGTTTTGTTGCTGGTGATTTGGCGATACAGGACACGGAGAAATCATGTGCTGTTTACATGAAAACCGAAATAACTGCGATGCTGCAAAGAGAGGCATAAACAGATATTGCTGGAAATGCTCAGCAGGTCTGATTACATCTGTGGAGCGAAATCAGAATTAATGTTTTTGGTCAAGTGTTCATTCTTTCCTTATTCTGAGGAACAGTCGTTCAACCAAAACATTAAACATTAGCTTTTATCTACTTATTTTGATATGGCAATATTAGTGTCCCTCAGAGGCTACAGATACTTCACCTGATTGTAATTCTGATACCTGGAGTTAGAATTTGTGTCACTATAACAAATCAGGTGCATAATGAGCTGCAAAGCAGACTGGTGAACAATGTTAATGGCATTGACAGGACAGAAGAATTTTCTGGAGAGTGAGAGGGAACAGAACTCAATGCAATTGAGTTGGATTTCCCTATGTATTTCCATGAGGAGTTCTGCTTCCCTTCAAATTCAAATTCCAGAAAACGCTTTCCACTGGTTGGGGATTCCTGGTCTGGGTCGGAGTCAAAGATTATGGGCTAGAATTTAAGGAAAAATGTTGAGAAAATTGGTAGGTATTTGGAACTCTCTTCCACAAAAGAAGTTGGGACAGTTGTTCAGGTTAAATCAAAGATAGGTACATTTTTGTTGAGCAAATGTATTAAGGGATATGGTCCAAAGGCGCATGAGGAGTTAGACCAAAAATCAGCCGTTGGATGACACAACAGGCTGAAGGGATTCAACTGTCTCCACTCGTTCTGATATTCTCATGACTGTTCAAACTTGACCAACAAGGGAATCAGGGTTTATGTAAAGCTACTTTCTAATCACTAAGTTTACGCATTAAACTGTGTCTCATACAATTCTCTCACTATTCTCGTAATTTCTCCCAGCACATGACCCATAACTTCTCACATCTTGGCATCACAGAGATTCATAGAGGCATTGAGATGTAGAGCATGGAAACAGACCCTTCGGTCCAACCCTTCCACGCCGACCAGATATCCTAACCTAATCTAGTCACATTTGCCAGCATTTGGTCCATATCCCTCTAAACCATTCCTATACATATACCCATCCAGATGCCCTTTAAATGCTGCAAATGTACAAGCCTCCACACGTCCTCTGGCAGCCCACTCCACCCTCCGTGTGAAAAGGTTACCCCTTAGGTCCCTTTTATAATTTTACCCTCTCACCCTAAACCTATGCACTCTAGTTTTGGATACCCCAACCCCCGGGAAAAGTCTTTTTTTACTTATCCTATCCATGCCCCTCATTATTTCATAGAACTCTATAAGCTAGCCCCTCAGCTTCCGACACTCCAGGGAAAACAGCCCCAGTATATCCAGCCATGACCATATAGCTAAAATACCCCAATCCTGGAAACACCCTCGTAAATCTTTTCTGAACCATTTCAAGTTTCACAACATCCTTACGATAGGAAGGAGAGCAGATTTGCATGCAATATTCCCAGAGTGGCTTAATCAATGTCTCATACAGCTGCAACATGATTCCCAACTTCTATATTCAATGCTCTGAGCAATAAAGGAAAGCATACCAAATGCTTTCTTCACTGTCCTAACCATCTGGGACATTATATTCAAGGAACTATGAATCTGCACTGCAAGGTCTTTTTGTTCAGCGACACTCCCCAAATAAATGGTTACATCTTGAAAAATGTCCAAACTACAGAGGAGGTCGAGCTGGATGTCTTGAAATGCAAAATAGTGGATAAATCCCCAGGATCTCATCAGGTGTACCTCGAACCCTGTGAGAGGATGGGAGTGATTACTGGCCCCCCTGTTGAGATATTTGTATCAATAGTCACAGATGAGATGCTGAAAGCCTGGAAGTTGGCTAACATGATGCCATTGTTTAAGAAAGGCGATAAGGAAAAGCTAGGCACCTATCGACTGGTGACCCTGACATTGGTGGTGGGCAAGTTGTTGGAAGGTATCCTGAGGGACATGATTTACATGTAGGTGGAAAGACAGCGATTGATTAGGGTTAGTCAGATGGCTTTTTGCGTGGGAAATCATGTCTCAGTAACTTCACTGAGTTACTTGAAGAAGTAACAAAGCAGATCGATCGTGGCTGAGCTGCAGACATGATGTTTATGGATATCTGTAAGGTGTTCAACAAGGTTCCTCATGGGAGACTGGTTAGCAAGGTTAGATCTCATGGAATACAAGGAGAACTAGCCATTTGGATACAGACCTGCCTCGAGGGTAGAAGACAGAGGGTGGTGGTGGAGGGCTGATTTTCAGACTGGACGCCTGTGACCAGTGGAGTGCCACAAGAATTGGTGCTGGGTCAACTACTTCTCGTCATTTATATAAATGATGTGGATGTCAACATAGGAGGGAGGTTATTAAGTTTGCAAATGACACCAAAATTGGAGGAGTAGTGGACAGCAAAGAAGATTACCTCAGAGTGCAAAGGGATCTTGGTCAGATGGACCAATGGGCTGAGGAGTGGCACATGGAGGTACTGCATTTTGGTAAAGCAAGTCTGTGAAGGACATATACACTTAATGGTAACGTCCTGGCGAGTGTTGCTGACATCTTCCAAATACTGATTTATTTTCAGTCTCCATAACTCTAAGATATAATTCATGGATTAGAGCGGTGGTGGAAAAGCACAGCAGTTCAGTCCGCATCCGAGGTTTCCAGCATCTGTTGTCATTGTTTTTACCTCACCGATATGACTCATGTGCTTAAGAGTGGATTATTTCAGTGATTCGTTCAGACAATCAGATGTTGTTTTAAATGTGTATAAGATGTGTTATTAATAAAATTTACTTACAAATGGATCATTGAACAGGGTGGTGTTGTACTGATTGTTTGATTATGCTTATTGATTTTACGTTATCATATTTCTGTGAATGGTATGTCAAAGCCCTGTCTTTGATTAATCTAACATAGGTATTTATAAATATTACCCCAGAGACTGCTCCATTGCATTATGATGTTACAATGTTATTAAATTATTGTGTTACATTACCTGAGCTTTCACATTTATATAGCACTGGGTTTAGCTAGTGGATGCTCTCATTCCCTATCCCACAACTGACCAGATCCAGCTCCTCAATCTCCAGAACCATCATTAATGTGTTTGATAGAACTGCACAGTCAATGGTTTTAAGAGGGTATTTTATTTTCCCTGGAGCTAGGATATCATCCAGTAGCATTGCATTTTCAAATTCAAGAAGACAGCACAATATTTTGAGGAGACTTTTTTGGCTTCACTCAATTTCCAAATTCTTCACAGAACTGTTGAATTTTTCTTTCAGCAGGTTGGATAAAATTGAGATTCTTTCAGAGCGTAGTTCCTTCCAGTAAAACCCAATTTGTTTCGCTGAATTTGGTGATGAGAGGGCAATGAAAAAAAAACACAAAAGAAATTAAATCTGTTGTTGGGGCAGCTGGAACAATCAGTAAGTATTTTCTTCACTTGGTCTACTGGCGTACTTTGACATTTAAATAGTGCATCAACAAAATCATTCAAAATGGAGTGCGTGAACACGTAGCCAACACCATCTTTGTCTTGAATTTCCATCATAAATACAGAGATCCAATTGGAAAGAGGCAACTTGTGCCGTTTGAATTGACCTTTTCCATCTACAACAGTTTTGGTGCAAATGCCCCAGTAGGCCAAACGACCCAACTTCAGCAGCATCCCATGGACAATGGCGTCTTCATAATCACATTTCTTCAAAGGACAGGTATAGTAACGGAGGAGCACCCTTGTACTGATTGTTACTGCTGGTATCTGGGCTCCTTCCTTCTGCTGGGCTTCCAGTATTGAGCACAGAATCGAGCAGAAGTGCACATTATGGCACAGGCTGTATAATTTCTCATTCTGCTCAATATAATCTGAAGCAAAATGTCCAGCTGCAGAGCAGCATTGAAAATATTGTTTCATTTTGTCTGCATTGAACCCTAGGATATCGACAGCATGATTTAATCTGACATTTATAAGAGTTTGCAGTTTACATTGGGAACTTGTTCCCAATACTGCGCAACTTTTCAGCAACTACCCTTTTATAAGACAGCACACAATGTGGAATATTTCACAGAAACGTTCAGGCCCTAAACTCTGAGATTCATAATCATTGCTGCTTGGTGTACCAGTTAAATCGATGTTTTCTGGAAAAGGTCCAAGGCGTCAAATATTAACAATTTTTTCTTTGGCTCTTTCCACAGAAACTCTAAGAAGTTTGTGAAATGGGGAAAGAAATCTAGTATCAGTTCATTCAAGCATGTTTCCCCATCCATGGGATTCAATAGCTGAACTTTAAATGGAAAGATCACGTCGATCTCGCAGTACATTTCACCTGCTGCCCAGCCATTTTCTTTATTGAGGTATTTCTTCCAAAACCTGAGGGTCTCATATTTGTCCCAGGCACTCATGCGTGATTGAAATGTTTTCTCACTAAACAATTTAATTTTACTTCTTCTGGATAATTTTGTTCAGCTTTCCTCCAGAATACTTCACCTTCCATACCCCAGTTTGTTCCTGCTCACCTAATGAATTAACAATTGTTACTTTGGTGTATCTTTCACTCAGTACAAATCTTCACATTCTTCTGTTCTCTCCTGTGATTTTTATGTTTTCATTCTTTTTTGTGAAGGTGGTCTTTGTGCTGCTGCTTTATAACTTGAATGAAAATATTTCAACATTGTCGTCATCACCATTCATATGAGCAACATTTGACAGAGAAATCTTAAGAATCAAAATGCTAACAAGTAAACGACAGAAATGTCATAGACAAAGAGACACATTGAAATTACTATTGCACCTATATTTGCAGTTGTGAAACTAGTGTTGCATGAATAATCTGATTCATTCCAATTATTTTGTAGAGGCAAGTAGTGGAGCAACTGGTAATCTTACTGAGCTAGAATCCGAGTTAGTAATTGCTGGGCTGATCTGTACAACCTTTCCTGAATAATGCGAGAGTCATAGATGCAAAGAGATGTAGAGCACAAGAACAGACCCTTCGGTCCAACGTCTTAATGCCAAAAAGCAAACCAATATTATTAAAGACATAGAGTCATAGAGACATACAGCATGGAAGCAGACCCTTCAGTCCAACCCATCCATGCCGAACAGATATCCCAACCCAATCTAGTCCCACCTGCCAGCACCCGGCCCGTATCCCTCCAAACCCTTCCTATTCATATGCCCATCCAAATGCCTCTTAAATGTGCAATTGTACCAGCCTCCACCACATCCTCTGGCAGCTCATTCCACACACGTATCAGCTTCTGTGTGAAAAGGTTGCCCCTTAGGTCTCTTTTATATCTTTCCCCTCTCACCCTAAACCTATGCCCTCTAGTTCTGGACTCCCTGACCCCGGGGAAAAGACTTCCATATCCTTTTCTATAGGAAAGATGGATGCAAAATACTCATTTAGTATCTTCCCCCATTTTCTGTGGCTCCATTCAAAGGCCGCCTTGTTGATCTTTGAGGGGCCCTATTCTCACCCTAGTTACCCTTTTGTCCTTAATGTATTTGTAAAAACTCTTTGGATTATCTTGCATTCTATTTGCCAAAGCTATCTCATGCCCCCTTTTTGCCCTCCTGATTTCCCTCTTAAGTATACTCCTACTTCCTTTATACTCTTCTAAGGATTCACTCGATCTATCCTATCTATAGCTGAAAATGTGTTGCTGAAAAAGCGCAGCAGGTCAGGCAGCATCCAGGGAACAGGAGAATCGACGTTTCGGGCATAAGCCCTTCTTCAGGAATGAGGAATCCTATCTATACCTTACATATGCTTCCTTCTTTTTCTTAACTAAACCCTCAATTTCTTCAGTAATCCAGCATTCCATATACCTATCAGCCTTTCCTTTCATCCTAACAGGAATATGCTTTCTTTGGATTCTGGTTAGCTCATTTTGGAAGGCTTCCCATTTTCCAGCCATCCCTTTATCAGTGAACATCTGCCCCCAATCAGCTTTCGAAAGTTCTTGCCTAATACCGTCAAAATTGGCCTTTCTTCAATTTAGAACTTCAATTTTTCGATCTGGTCTAAGCTTTTCCATCATTATTTTAAATCTAATAGAATTATGGTTGCTGACCCCAAAGTGCTCCCCCACTGACACCTCAGTTACCTGCCTTACCTTATTTCCCAAGAGTAGGTCAGGTTTTGCACCTTCTCTAGTAGGTACATCCACATACTGAAATAGATATTCATCTTGTACACACTTAACAAATTCCTCTCCACTTAACACTATGGCAGTCCCAGTCTATGTTTAGAAAGTTAAAATCCCCTACCATAACCACCCTATTATTCTTACAGATAGCTGAGATCTCCTTACAAATTTGTTTCTCAATTTCCCTCTGAATATTAGGGGACTACAATACAATCCCAATAATGTAATCATCCCTTTCTTATTTCTCAGTTCCACCCAAATAACTTCTCTGGATGTATTTCCGGGAATAACCTTCCTCAGCACAGCTGTAATGCTATCCCTTATCAAAAATGCCACTCCCCCTCCTCTTTTGCCTCCCTTTCTATCCTTCCTGTAGCATTTGTATCCTGGAACATTAAGCTGCCAGTCCTGCCCATCCCTGAGCCATGTTTCTGTAATTGCTATGATATCCCAGTCCCATGTTCCTAACCATGCCCTGAGTTCATCTACCCTCCCTGTTAGACCCTTGCATTGAAAGAAATTGCAATTTAGTTTATTAGTCCTGCCTTGACCCTGCCTGCCCTGTTTCACTCGCTTCTGTTCTCAACTGTACCAGTCTCAGATTGATCTCTTTCCTCTCTATCTCCCTGGGTCCCACCACTGCAGCTTACTAGCTTAAATCCTTCTGAGCAGCTCTAGCAAATCTCCCGCCAGTATATTAGTCCCCTTCCAATTTAGGTGCAACCTGTCCTTCTTGTGCAGGTCACTTGTACCCCAAAAGAGATTCCACTGATCCAAAATGTGAGCCCTTTGCCCATACACCAGTTCCTCAGCCATGCATTCATCTGCTCTATCCTCCTATTCCTGTCCTCACTATGCCATAGTCCTGGCTGACATGGTTGCGCAGTGGTTAGCACTGCAGCCTCAACAGTGCTAGAGACCCACGTTCAAATCCCACCTCAGGCAACTGTCTGTGTTGAGTTTGCACATTCTCCCCGTGTCTGCGTGCGTTTTCTCCGGTGCTCTGCCTTTCCTCCCACGGACCAAAAATGTGCAGGTTAGTTGAATTGACGATGCTAAATTGCCCATAGTGCTAGGTGTTGGGGTAAATGTAGGGCAATGGGTCTGGGTGGGTTGCTCTTCAGAGGGTCGCTTTGGACTTGTTGGGCCAAAGGACCAGTGAATACTATTTTCCAGCATTGATCCCATAGCGCTCTAAACCCTTCCTATTTATATACCCATCCAGATGCACTTTAAATGTTGTAATTGTACCAACCCCACCACTTTCTCTGGCAGCTCATTACATACACGCACCCTAAGGATCCTTTTTAATTTTTCCCCTCTCACCTTAAACCTGTGCCATCTTGTTCTAGACTCCATACCCCAGGGGAAAGACCTTGTCGATGTACCCTATCCATGCCCCTCAAGATTTCATCAATAATGTCACCCCTCAACCTCTGACACTCCAGAGAAAACAGCCCCAGTCTATTCAGCCTCTCCCTATTGCCCAAATTCTCCAACCATGGCAACATACTTGGAAATCGTTTCTGAACTCTGTCAATTTTTATGACATCTTTCAGATACCAGGGAGAACAGAATTGCATGCAATATATTCCAAAAGTGGCCTAACCAATATCTTGTGCAGCTGCAATATGATCTCCCAATTCCTATACTCAATGCTCTGACTAATAAAGGGATGTGTACCAAACATGTTCTTCACTATCTTGCCTAGCTGTGACTCTGCTTTCAAGGAACTATGAACCTGTATCCCAAGATCTCTTTGTTCAGCAACACTCAGGGTGGCACATTGGCTCAATGGTTAGCACCGCTGCCTCACAGCACCAGGGACTTGGATTTACTTCTATCCTCGGATGACTGTCTGTGTGGAATTTGAACATTCGCCCTATGTCTGCCTGGGTTTCCTCCCACAATCCAAAGATGTGCTGGTCAGGTGAATTGGCCATGCTAAATTGCCCATAGTGTTTGGTGCATTAGGTTAGGGTAAATGTAGGGGAATGGGTCTGGGTGGGTTACTCTTCGGAGCGTTTGTGTGAACATGTTGGGCCGAAGGGCCTGTTTCTATACTCTAGGTAATCTAATCTAAACTCCCCAGGACCATACCAATTCGTGTTTCAGTCCTACTTTCATTTGCCTTTCCAAAATGCAGAACCATTTATCAAAACTAAACTCCATCTGCAATTCCTCCGCCCATTAGTCCATCTGATCAAGATCCAGTTGTACTCTGAGGTAACCTTCGCTGTCCACTACACCTCCAATGTTGGTGTCATCTGCAAACTTACAACTACACCTCCTACGTTCACATTCATATCATTTAAATGAATGACAAAAAAGCAATGGATAAAGTTTATTCTTCTCCAGTCTTAAGGTACTTGTACTGAATCCAAGAAGACTGAAAGATCATGGCCAGTGTCTCTATAGTTTTCATTCTCACTTCTTTTAGTATGCCTGGATGCACTTCAAATGGTCATGGAGCCTTGTTAATGGTAACTATCAACAGTCCATTCAACACTCCTTCCTCATCAATTTTAAATACCCCCCAGTGACAAAGTTACCTGCTCTATCACTGCCTCCCTTGTAATGTTCTGCAGAGGTTGTAATTTACTTTAAATTCATTTACAGGATGTGTCACTGGCCAACCCAGCATTTATAGCCTATTCCTAATTACCCAGAGGGCAGTTAAGAGTCAATCACAGTGCTGTGGGTCTGGAGCCACATGTAGGTCAGACCGGTAAAGATGGTAGTTTCCTTCCCTAAAGGACATTAGTGATCCAGATGGGTTAGTCCATCAATCGACAACAGATTCACGATCATCATTAGACCCTTTCTTCCAGATTTTGCTGAGTTCAAAATACACCACCTGCTGTAGCGGGATTCAAACTTGGCCCCCAGGACATTATCTGGGTCTCTGGATTAACAGTCTAGTGGGAATATCACCAGGCCATTACCTCCGCAGCAGACAAATATTCTTTGTATGCTCTTGTTTGCTGTTTTCCTTTTCTAACTGCGTTGGCAACGTATTTATTCCCAAATGTTTCCACATTCTGCAAAACCTTCCATTTTACGTTATCCACTCTATGTTCTTATCGTGAGTTGGATTCTTATTGATAGAGGTACTTGCCTAAAACTATTTATTTCATGCAATAAAAAAACAGTGTGTACATTCTCCCTGAGAGGAAAAAAAAACTCCACAGAATATAAACAACTGTGGACAACTGACGAGAGAACGGACCCCATGTAAAACACACAGAAAGGGCTTACAAAATGCAAAACAAAACAGCTCCTGCTAAATGGAAAAGGTGCAAAGACCAATAAAAGGCCCCGAAGGAGCTTCGAAGAGCAACTAAAAGAAATCATAAATGGAAAATGCCGCAGACGTCAAAATTAATAAGAAGACCTCTTGGTATACAAGGGAAAGTGGGTGGTCAGGATTGTTTCACTGAAGACTGAAAGTGGGTGTACTGTCAGTATACAGGAGAAAAGGCGGATAGCTTGCTGGAAGTCCTCAGGGAATTGATTGCAGATCAAAAAATAACATAAAACATTGGTAATAAGGAAATTAATGGAATTAAAGAGTAGCAAATTCTCGGGACCTAGCATTTCCCGCCCCGGGGTGATAAAGGAAGTAGGGAATCACTGTATAAATATCCTGACGAGAATCTTTCAGAATTCCCTTGATGTGTGAATCATCGATTTGGATTGGAAAATTGCACATGTCACTGTACTCATTAGGAAGGATGAAAGAGAAAAATTAGGGAATGAAAGAGCAGTTAGCCTAAAATCTGAGTATGGTAAATTATTGACGTCTATAATAAAGGAGGCAGGATTGAACACCACAAAAGTTCCAGCTAATCAGGGACAGCCAATTTTGATTCATGACATGTATATCCAGGGGAACATTTTTCGATCGTAATGACTGAGAAAAAGTAATTATTCAACAGGTCTGCCATAGTCATTGACAATATCCCCCCTCATCAGTCTTCAACAGCCCAACATTGCTCATGACTTCCATTACATAAGTATAACCTTTCTAGTTCATTTTAATTCCCTGATACGTTTTCTTTCATAATCGCTTTTAATAGCTCTCATAAATTACTTTGTAACTGCTGCTGGTCTTTGTATCTTTTCAGAGTCATCAGATCTGTGCTGTTATTGTATATGTAGTCTTAACATTTGGAATTATTTGCCCTTCCGACATTATTTTTCCTGCATTCATTCTCTGAATAGACAGTGAATATTGAACTCAAAGAATTTGAATTGGAAATTATTTAAGTCCTGCAGTTATTATATCATTCAAAATTAGTCATTGCGCATCAATAGATTTGGTTAACAATTTATTAAAACATTATGGTTTCGATAGTTTCTGAAACATTTGGAGTCAATACACCTGTAAATCCTACTGCAATTTTTCTTCTCCCTTACTATTCCAGCACACTAATCACATATTTTTGGAAAAAATACTATGCTGGTTAGTGCCTTTATTTAAAAAAAAAGTCTGATCAGGGTCTAATTTTTTTGAATGTCAAGAAAATGTTCAGAAATCTATATTTTGACACTTAGAACTCAGAATTCTTTTTCCTGTATTCCAACTTTTCAAAGGTATTTCCGTTCTTACTTTGGAAGTAGTTAACATGCATGTTTATTAAAATTGTTTTCAGTCTGAAAAATTGCATGAATCATGAAGTTGCAACTTCAAAATTTTATCATACTGTGACACTTTCTCACCAATAGATAATAGACTTGATTCACTAAACAATGTTAAGCAGCACTGAATTGTGTGGATGATGGGACCATTAGAAGTTAGACAGATTTTTAACTGATAATTGGTTGAAGGTTTATGTGCAGAAGGCAGGAAAATGGGGGTTAGGAGCACATCAGCCATGATCGAATGGCAGAGCAGACTCAGTCACAGAGTCATAGAGATGTACAGCACAAAAACAGGCCCTTCAGTTCAACCCATCCATGCCGACCAGATATCCCAACGCAATGTAGTCCCACCTGCCAGCACACAGCCCATATCCCTCAAAACTCTTCCTATTCATATACCCATCCAAATGCCTTTTAAATGTTTCAATTGTACCAGCCTTCACCACTTCCTCTGGCAGCTCATTCCATACACGTACCACTCTCTGCAAGAAAATGTTTGCCCTTAGGTCTCTTATATATCTTTCCCATCTCACTCTAAACCTATGCTGTCTCGTTCTGCACTCCACCATCCCAGGGAAAAAACTTTGCCTATTTATTATTGTGGTTCTGTTCGCCGAGCTGGGAATTTGTGTTGCAGACGTTTTGTCCCCTGTCTAAGTGACATCCTCAGTGCTTGGGAGCCTCCTGTGAAGCGCTTCGGTGATGTTTCCTCCGGCATTTATATTGACTGCACAAAACACTACGTAGGACTAACAGGAAGACAGCTAATGATCCACATCCATGAACACCAACTAGCCACGAAATGACACGACCAGCTATTCTTAGTAGCCACACACTCAGATGAGCACGAAACGTCTGCAACACAAATTCCCAGCTCGGCGAACAGAACCACAACAACAAGCACCCGAGCTACAAATCTTCTCACAAACTTTGCCTATTTATCCTATCCACGCCCCTCATAATTTTGTAAACTTCTATAAGGTCACCCCTCAGCCTCCGATGCTTGAGGGAAAACAGCCCCAGCCTGTTCAGCTTCTCCCTATGGCTCAAATACCAAACTGATGGGCCGAAAGGCTTAATTTTCCTTGTATATCTGATGAACGTTTCAACTTTATATATAACATTAAAGGAGAAAAATAAACAAACTGGTTGTCTCATTTGTCCTGAGGCAAAAGTAGATGCATGCTGTCAAAGAAAAGACCAGACGAGAGTTTGGGAATAATGATACTATATGCACTCGGTAATCAACCGTCTTTAAGCTACCAGTTAATTATCTAAAGGTTACTTAGGATTGTTAACAGATTGAGAAAAGTTGATGCCACTCTTATTTCACTGCTGTACCTTCAGCATCGCTTCTTTGCAAGGATTTTTGGAATATAGTTAGATCAGTTGTTATCCTTGTAGTTTATTCTAATTTTGCATTTAATTCAGACTGAGTTGTTTTGGTGGAACCTGACCGAGCATAGATCCCAGGTTTGACTTACTGCCTCAGAGTCACATTCCAGCTACTATACAAATTCATACTTGGATTGGGAGGCTTGTGGTCCTTTATATTTCAGAACTGAATTTGCAGGAAGCAAATCTGTAAGGTTGAGAAGATCACGGTATTCCTAGAAACAGCCCTACAGACAGAGACAGTAGTCATATGTTTTCACCATGGAAAGTTCCTAACTAGAGAAAAATAATTTGCAATTTAGTAAAGATCATGCATCGTTAGACACAACTTAATATCAAATCCCAAAATAATAGCAGATTTTCAAAAAAAAATCTCTTGAAATGCAAACATATCTTAAAATTGAATTTAACATTAGAATTTCAGAACTTCGAATTGTTTATGTGAATGTTCTATCCTGAAAACAAAAGAACTCAGATGAAAAGATGTGTTTGTCAAATTAGCTTAAAGACAGAATCAGAGGTAGAGTCATCAAATCACACAGCACAGAAATAGAGCCTTCGGTCCAAACATTCCATGCTGACGATAATCCCAAAGTAAACTAGTCTCACCTACCTGCGCTTGGCCCATATAACTCCAAACATTTCTTATTCATGTCCACATACAAATGTCTTTTGTCTGCTGTAACTGTACTCATATCCCTCACTTCCTCTGGAATGTTGTTTCACATACGAAGCACTCTCTGTATAAAAAATATTGTCCCTCATGTCTTTTTAAAATCTTTCTCCCCTCACCATAAAAATATGCCCCCTAGATTTGAAATCCCCAATTCTAGGAACAATACCTTTGCTACTTACCTTATCTATGATTTTCTAAATCCGACAAGATTACACTTTAACCTCCTACGCTCCAGTGAACAAAGCCCCAGCCTATCAACCACACCTTATAACTCAAAACCTCCATTTCAGACACCATCCTGGTAAATCTTTTCTGAAACCTCTCCAGCTTCATACTATCATTTTTGCAGTTGGATGGCCAGAACTATGCACAGTGTTCCAGAAGAGGTCTTACCAATGTCCTGTACAATGTCAACATGACATTTCAACTCCTATGCTTAAAGGTCTGAGCAATGAAGTGTGCTAAATGCCTTGTTAACTATCCTGTTTTCATGTCATGCAAACTTCAAGGAATTATGTTCCTGAACCCTGAGATCTCTGTGTCCTACAACATTACCCAAGGCCTGACTTTTAATTGTACAAATCCTGTCCTTGGGTAATGAAATAGCTTTCATTATCCAAATTAAATCTATTTGCCACTCCTTCGCCCATTGACCCAATTGATCAAGGTCTTAGAGTGAAGGGAAGGCATTTTCCAACGCAGATAATGAGAAACTTCTTCAACCACAGAGTGATGAATCTGTGGAATTCAATGTCACAGAAGTCTGTGGAGGCCCAGGACATTGAGAATATTTAAGACTGAGATAGGTATGTTCTTGATTTTCAAGGGCTTGGAGGGTACAGGGAGATAGCGGGACAATGGGTTGAGAAACTGATCAGCCATGATTGAATGGTGGAGCACACTCAATGGGCTGAATGGACTAATTTCTGCTCGAAAGTCTTATAGTCTTATGGTATCTTGGTAATCTGAGATAACTTTTCTCACTTTCCACTATATTAACAATATTGGTGTCATCTCAAAACTTACTAACCTCTCACCAAAATCGTTTATATTAGTGACATAGAAAAATTGACTCAGCACCAATCCAGGTGGAAGACTTTGTAAGAGTTCTGCAGTCCGAAAAACAAACCTTCATCGTCACTCTCCTATTAAGCCATTTTTTAATCCAATTTCAAGCTCACCCTGAATAACTTAAAGCTCTACTTCTGCTGTTTTCTCTATGCCCTACCTTTTGGTAAATCTATGTTGCACCCTCTCCAAGGCCAATACATTCTTCCTAAGACGTGATGATCTAAATGGGATTTTGTCAAACTAAAGTACAGCCATCTCTGCTCGTGTGTTCTAGTCCCTGAGTTATCAAGGCCAGTGTTCCCCTCATCTTAGCTGCAATGCTAGATGCTTTGAAATACACCTCATCTAGGTCTTTATGTAAAGAACAATTTTACCTTTTTCACCATTCGATATCCCAGGATCTGATTGTGTTCCTGTGCATAATGATACTGCAAATGTGAGCCAGAAGAAAGCTCTTATTTTCCACTCTATTCTTTTGATTACTGTAAACGATAGAACATGACACAAACAATAGTATTCAAGTATTAAAACGCTGAACATTTCCCAAATGTTACTGATGCATTAAATTCCATTGATGCCATTTTTCATAAAATGTCAGATATATTCCAATACTACTGTCCTCGAGCATGGATTCCTCTATTTGTCAGATCAAGATCAAGAGAGGCCTATTCAGTAAGATCATAGCTGATATCATTGTTTTGTCAAGCTGTATTTCCAAAAATGCCTGACTAGTTTTCTATTCAGATAAATAAATAACAAGTATATGCCATGACACAGGATCAAATTGTATCTGTCGAAAGAAATTCAGTAATTCTAAAGAAAATAAAGCTTCTTGTCTAATTTTATTGTTGACTTTACCACAATTTCAGCAGCACCTCCCAAAGTCTTGAAACACCTCACTATCATTCACCATATTTTGTCCCGACAGAATTGTATAATGTGAAACTGAAGAAGAAATTTCCCAACTTTCAATGAATGTGGCTTTATAGTCTCAAATGTTGAGAATAATCCCCAAATGTGTGTCACATGAATAGTGCCCAGAAGTGGTGGGGGTGGGGGCAGATCAGGATGTGTGTTTGTATGTGTGTGTGTGTGTGTGTGATATTCACAGAGCCCGGCAGAAAGTGATTGCTGTTGGTGCTGTGTGTGCAGTAATACACATTGCCCTGTGTTTAAAAATCTTGAATACAATTTGTGTCAAGCAACTGCTTCCCAGCACTGACAGATGAACTGACGATAAAAAATGTGGAAAAACACTTTAATATCCCTTGACATGTTGCCAGGCATTAAGTACATTTGATGAATAACCTTATTTTAGATCATATGGTTCTGTTCAATTCTTAAATAAACAAATGTTCATTTGTATAGGTGCCTTTGTTAAACTGTAAAGCAAATATGTTCAACTGTACAATAGATTTGACATCATTATCATCAATGTTCCTCACGGTAGACCGGTTGGCAAGGTTAGAACACATGAAAAACGGGGGGAAGTAGCCATTTAGATACAGACCATAATCAAAGGTAGAAGGTAGACAGTGGTGGTGGAGAGTTGCCTTTCAAGTTGGAGGCCTTTGATCAGTGGTGTGCCAGAGGATAGATGCTGCGTCCATGGCTTTTTGTCAGTTATATAAACGATTTGTTTGGGAATGTCGGAGATATAGATAGCAAGTTTGTAGATGTCACCAAATTTGTATGTATTCTGGACAGCGAAGAAGGTTGCCTCAGAGTACAATGGGATCATGATCAGATGGGTCAATGAGCCGAGGAGTGGTAGATGCAGTTTAATTTGGAAACTGTGAGGTGCTGTATTTTGGAAAGGCAAATCAGGGCAGATTTCCTAAACTGTACAACTGTATGACTCTGTTTTGTCTGAAAAATATGTTGTAAGAAATGTGAACTGTATACAATAGTAGATTGCATTAAAATGGAAAGATTAAAAGAAAACACTCATTACATCCATTCATTCTCAGCAATGGCACGCCTTTTCATGAAATGTGACTTTTCCCAATCTATGTAATACACAAACCACAACAAACAAGATTTATATTAATTAGTGTTTCCTCCGCAATTTGAATCATAGAAATATATGTAACTTTTTAAAAAACATTTTAAATTTAACAACATCTTTCCTACAGTGAGGAGACCAGAAATGAACACACTATTCTAAAAGTGGGCTAACCAATGTACTGCTCAGTGCAAAGTAACCTCCCAACTCCAATACTCAATGTTCTGACCAATAAAGACACTTGCCTGTCTACCCTCAACTTCACTTTCAAGGAATGATGAACCTGCACTCCAAGATCTCTTTGTTCGGCAACACTCCCCAAACCTTGCAAGCATGTGTATAAGTCCTGACCTGATTTGCCTTTCCAAAATGCAGCACCTCACAATTATCTAAATTAAAGTCTATCCACCACTCCAATGGCCCATCTGATCAAATTCTGATCAACTTGTATTCTGAAAGAAACTTTTTTGATATCCACCAATTTTTCTTTCTACCATACTTCTTACTATCATAACCAAATCATTTATATAAATGGCAAAAAGCACTGGACTCAGCAACAATGCTTGTGGCCCACCACTGGTCAGAGATATCCAGCCTGAAAAAGCAATTCTGCTTCACCACCCTGTCTCCTACTTATACTATGTTTTTGTCTGGAATGAAGCTAGGTTTTTTTTAAAATCCAAATGATATTGTTTGACATGAATATCACCCGTCTTGTGTGTGAGAAATATACATTTCTTTCACATGTGATAACATGATACTTAAATCAACCAATCTCACAAATGAGTGAGGCACTCCAAAAGCTATGAATGCAATTCAGTTGTAAAGACAGATTGCCAAGCTGGGAGTTGGTCCCATTGCATAGGAGAAGGTGAAGAAGCAATCTGATTGATGCTTTCAGAAATCATGTCAGATTTCGAAAGAGGAGACAGGGAGAAAATTCTTCTGTTTGTAAAATGCTCAAATGTGAGGGTTCAGATTTAGGTAGATTCGCAAAAGAATAGCAACTGGGAGAAAATAGGTCCACTTAAAGATCAATGACATTGTGTCGGGTGTGGAACCACAGGAAACGGTTGAGATCCTAAAGAAACATTTTGCTTCAGCATTTGCTATGAATAATGGCATGGAAGCTGGGGAACTCGGGTAATTACATATCAATGTCTTCAAAACAGCCCACATTACCGAAACAGAGACGCTGGAATAATTAGAAAGCAGAAAGGTAGATAAAAAAAGGGAAAATGTTCAAGCCTATCATAAAGAATTTTTTTACATAGCATTCAGAAACTTAAGGCAATCAAGTGGATTCAGAATGACGTAGTGATGGGAACATTTTTCCTGACAAATCATAGAGTCATAGAATCACTGAATCCTACAGCACGGAGATAGGCCACTTGACTCAAACTGGTTAATGCCGACCAAAATATCTACCTACGCTAATCCCATTTCCTTTTGTCCGATTTGCACTTGGCTCATATTCTTCTAAATCTTTCCTATCAATGCATTTGTCCAAATGCCCTTTAAATCTTCTTAACATACCCACCTCAACCACTTCCACTAGCAGCTCATTTTATATGTGTACCACTCTCTATGTGAAAAAGGTCACCCTTCAGGTTCCTTTTTATTCTTTCCCCTCTAAACTTAAACTGATGCCCTCTAGTTCATGATTCCCCAACCCTGGGAAAAAGACTGAGTGTATTCACCCCATCCATGCCTCTCTTGATCTTAAACACATCTATAAGATTCCCCTCCCCCCACCCATCTCCTACACTGCAAAGAAAAACGTCCTAGCTTGTTCAGCCTCTGCCAATAACTCAGACCATCCAACAACATCCTTGTACATTTCTTCTGCATTTCTTTCCAGTTTAGTAACATGCTTCCTATAAGAATGTGACCAAAAATGTATTTCAATATATTGAGGAGAGAAGACATATGGGAACCAATGGATCCAATATACATAGATTGCCAAGTTGTATTTGATAAGTTACTGAATGTTCAAATAATAAGAGCCTGTGACATTGAAGGACGATGTGTTAGCATGGATAGAAAATTGGATAACTCATTGGGTAACTTAAAGGAGATGTGCGAAACATGTTTAGTTGCAGAATGTTGTGGAAGTCTGGAACATGCTGCCAGGGAAAGTGGTAGAAACTGCTACTATCGCAACAATTCAATGGCGTTTAGGCAGACACATGAAGAAATAGAGAGACATGGGCCATGTACAAGCAAATGGGACTAATTTAGAATGGCATCAGAGTTGGCACAGATATGGCGGGCCGTAGGGCCTGTTCCTGTGCTGTGATGTTCTTTATTCTAACTGAGGCCTATTTTCTCTGGAATTTAAAAGGTTAAGGGAGGATCTGATTGAAAAAGTCAAGGTGGGTAAAGATAAATTATTTTCACTGGTAGGGGGCTCTACGACTTAGGGGCATCACCTGAGATTTAGAAGTTATAGTTTCCGGTGGATTTCAGTTCTGCTGCAGCTGCACATGTCCCAAGCCCCTCATGGATGTCTAGTCATGAATTCCTGAATTCTGTTCGAAGTTTGTCCTAGCTGTCATCGTGGGAGTGTCACAACCCCTTCCAGAGTGGATGGAAAATGTGAAGACTTGCTGTGATCACCTCAAGGACTGTACATGCTCCACACCTACCAATACTGTTCTGGAGGTAATCATGACAGGGACATTTGTGAGGGCTGGGTCAAGTCGATTTCATCCTCTTGTATTTTCCACGCAACAAGTTTCACTGGCAGCCTGTGTGGCCTGAAAACGGGACAACCCATCCAATCGTGGTATCACCCTAACTACGTTTGCTGATGGACACTTAAGTTGCTTCCTCCAGCGGGCGTGCAAGATAGAAAGGTACAGGGTCAAGTTGGGATGGACTGTCGAAGGTGATGGTTGGGTCATTAGCAGAAGGCTTCTTTGCCCATTAAATTTCTCGGGACTCAGAGTCAACAAAGAGGAATCGCTGGCCAGTTCAATCCGATTCCACAGTGAGGTTGCATCACCTCTGGAGGGTCAGTCCTGGCACTAGGCAGAAACGTAACCAGGAATGGTGGCATCTGCTAACACACGTGTCAGATAGGAATTAGTGTTAATGAATGTGCCAGGCCATTCTGTGCTGAGTGTGTGGGACAGATTTCCCAACATTGGCAAAGGCCCCCAATGAGGGATTTCGAGAGTAGCTCTATTGAGTTTAAATATCTTCATTAATCATTGTAGAGGGTTGACACCACAATTTTGTTCACATTGTTTTGTTTCTGGTGATGTATGAAGGCCAGATCGTATAAGGTTGGCAGATACCCTTCCGTAAGGGAAACTATTGGGACCGCTTTACAAAATTCAACAGTGCTCACTATTATTCTCAAAATATAATGAAGATTTATTGAATTTATTTTTTTCTCATCAAGGAGTGTGGAACATTATTGCCAGAAAATTAGGCTAGAGATCTGGAATGTTATTTCCCTCACACAATCCTGTCAGACTGACTGAATGTACATGGTACACAGTCTGTCTGTCATTCTGCGGTAACCTTGTTTCAGAGAACTTGGGTATAACATGACTCTGGTAAAAACAATGACTGCAGATGCTGGAAACCAGATTCTGGATCAGTGGTGCTGGAAGAGCACAGCAATTCAGGCAGCATCCGAGGACAGGCAAAATCAGATGCTGCCTGAATTGCTGTGCTCTTCCAGCACCACTGATCCAGAATATAACATGACTCTCTCTAACTTATACTCTCCAGTTAATATGTAACAAATGTGATCCGTGATTAGGATTTCTGTATTCATGACCATCAGTAACCAACTTTTGTTACTGGAAACCGAAGGCTACCTCCACTCTCAGAAATGGAATTGGACAGAACTGTTTGCACAGTATTCACGTGAAAGTATTTGTTTTCCCCCATTTCCTGTCACAGTATCACTGCTTGGCTATTTGAGACTTACAATTTTCTTGTAAATTTAATCCCTTTTTCCTAATTTACCAGTTCAGAAATGTTATTACGCACCACAGGAGCAGGTGAAACTTGAACCCAGAACCCCTGGCTTTGGGGTAGGAACACTTAGCTGAAAATGTGTTGCTGGAAAAGCGCAGCAGGTCAGGCAGCATCCAGGGAACAGGAGAATCGACGTTTCGGGCATAAGCCCTTCTTCAGCGGATTTGACTGAGACAAGGTGGGGGAGGGGAAATGAGGAAACTGGTGAAATCCGAGTTCATCCCTTGTGGTTGGAGGGTTCCTAGGTGGAAGATGAGGTGCTCTTCCTCGAACCGTTGTGTTGTTGTGGTCTGGCAATGGAGGAGTCCAAAGACCTGCATATCCTTGGTGGAGTGGGAGGGGGAGTTGAAGTGTTGAGCCACAGGGTGGTTGGGTTGGTTGGTCCGGTAGGAACACCTACCACTCTGTAACAAAAGGGTCATTTTTGCTTATACGTTACAAGCTCCAATTAATAATTACTTGCAGCCACTGCAGCAGAATGTGTTCATTGGACAGCACCAGGTTTGTTCCATTGAATGAAATTTCAGTTTGTCGCTAAACACAAAACGTGCGATATTTAACGAATTCCTCTCAAACCCTGGTGCAAATATTTCATTACAACCCCGTCTCTGCATTTGGATTCTTGTTTTGTCTGATAAATGTTAGTACTGCAATGTGATTCCTGTTTCATCTATTCCAATCTTTTCCATGATTCCTATCTCACATTATCTGGAACAATGAGGTTCAGCTTATTGCAGCACACACCCTGACTAAGGATATGTCATTATCTTGAAAGATAAGTCTGATCTTTGAAAGAAAGAAATGTCATTAATGTGATCATAAAGACTATCTTTAGCCAGATTAGCCCAAGTGCTCCCGCTGTATGAGCTCGACTTTAACATGCTCACTTTCTAAATCAACATCTTTGATGTTGGTCTCTTACCCGAAACACCAGCCAAAATGCCCAGGTGCCACTTTCCATTTGCCAATGAGCTGAAAGCAAGTTGTTATGTGTCTGGAGGAAGCATTAATCCTGAATCCTTATTTTAAGGTATTGATCAGTGTATGTGCATTTATTAACAGACTATCAAAGGTTAAAGATGACAAGAGCCAAAGACCACTTTGTAGTGTAACTGAAGCAATGTGCAAGAGAAAAATATGCATGAGATTACTGAAGCTATTACGTTAGTTAGTGAGAGTGAGTTTCATTTCAGAAAATTCTATCTTTTTTTATTAGCTTTTAACAGTTTGCAAATGTTACACATTGTAACATGACCAAAGAAGCACGTCAGTGTGTGTGAGACCCACATTCCCTAATCAAACATATTATGACCAATCTGTAATATTATTCTCCTTCTGGCTTTTCTGTACATACATGATTCTTGTGTTAAAGCAATCTTTTTTTGAGAGGCAGGATGACAATTTCTGCTGGTTTATATTCTCCCCTACCATATGCTTCTGTTTGATAAACAAGTGAAATTCGTCACAGCTATATGGTATTCACGATCACTGTTTCAAATATCACGAGGTTGTTGGTCTAATTTTCAGAAGCAAGTAAACATTACGTAGTTCAGCCTTTCTGGAAGAACGACTTGTGAGCTCGTGTCCATCAGAGAATACGTGACTACCAGGGCCATCAAAAATATGTTCAAACACTGGGAACTTGCCACGGGGAGAAAGATAAATGCCATTAGATTGGACAGGATCCAGGATGATGCCCACAAAGTCACACAAATTCCTGACATGGAGAGCAGCTTGTGTGAGGATGCGGGTACAATTACAACGTTTAAAGGACATTTGGATAAGTACATGAATAAGACATGTTGGGAGGGGTATGCGCCATGCGCGGGCAATTGGGATGAGTTTAATTTGGGAAAATGGCCGGCATGGACTGGAGTATCTGTTTCTGTTCTGTATGACTCTATGAACAGTTGTAGAAAGATTTAGTTTAAAACTTTTCAGGTTCAATTTGAAAGAAACCTATTTGAAATCAGAAGCAAATATAGTCTCTGTGAGATCACAGCGGTTGTTCAAAGCAGTCAATATAATAAATACACAGGTAAAAGAGTGCTCTTTGTGAAAATTGCAGATCCGAAGTGTTTGGTCAGTATTATTAAAGACTGAGTCAGAAAATCACGGAGTCCAACACTGAGGCAATTTAAGTTTGCAACTTTGCAGGTACTCAAGGGAAAAGAATTCGCAGCTCACAGGACAGGAAATGAGAAGGACGTGTTAAGTCAAACTTGCCATGTGGGCAGGGAAAGGAATGTATCTCAATTTGTCCGATCGTATAATTATGGTATTAGGGAATAGATTGGACTTTATTGAGGCATGGATTTTGAACTTTATAAACTGTGCTATTTGCAGTGTTTTTTTTAAAATTCCCTTATTGTGCGCAATGAATTTTAACTTTATTGTTTAAACCAAACTAGCAGCCTCCTGTGTTCACATTTCAGTAAAACTCCGTCACTTTGTTTTCTCACTTGGACGTCAAAGGATAATGGGATAACTTGATAAAAGTTTTCAACATTGTAGAGGCATGGACTGAATGGAAAGTCGGAGTCTTTTTCCCTAGGTTAGGGACACAGGTTTAAGGTCAAAGGGGGTAAGTTGACAGGAGATTTGAGAGGCACGTGTTTTACACAGAGGCTGGTAAGTGCCTGGAATTCGCTGCCAAATGAGATGATAGGGGCAGATGCAATAGCAACGTTTAAGAGGCATGAATACATGAATAGAGCAAGATTAGACAGATATGGATAGCTTGGAGGCAAAAGACTTTTACCTTTTTTAATGCATGCAACGTATAAAACCTGTCTGGCAGGGGGAAGGACAGAAAATATTGATGAAATACAGGCACATTATGCGACAGCAACAGAAGCAAGTCAGAGTGAGTTCAGCTATGTTGGGAGTCAAGAGAGTCAGACAATACTGGATGATCTTTTATGCTAAGATTGTAATAGGTAAGAATGATGAATTAAAGGCATGCATTGACGCATGACAGTGTCATGTTGTTGCTATCACAGAAACATAGGTGAGGGAAGGGCAAGACTGGTAGCTCAATATCCCACGATCTTTAGGTGAGCTAGAGGAGAGTGTATAAAGGGTTGTATGTAGTACTGTTAATTAAGGAGTCAATTACTGCAGTAAGGAAAGGTGATAGCTTCGAACAATGGAATAATGGCCTCCTTCTGTCCTGTAAAATCCAATGATTCTATCAGTTAATAGTGCAAACTAATTTAAACATAATTTTTATGAATAGCCATCAGTCCCTGTGTACTAACAGTCAAATGACCCAATGCAAAGACTCATTTCAGAATAATACATTCCAATGCAGATATATCATTGTCTAGCAATCTGAAAGACATGCAAAATAATGCAAATACTTTGCTGTCCATTTGCCAAATGTTTTTAACTGATTGTATTGTTACATGCACTCAAATTTGCTTCAAGAATGTTAGAAATCAGCAATATTTCTATGGCATGATGTGTTGTTCCAGAAACCTGCCTATTTCAAATAACACAGAAGAATTTGATTCCTTTTACACATTTCAAATGATACTTAAATATTAAATATCGGAGCTGATAAGTCACTGGATTTCCATCAGCCAGGCCTTGCTCTGGATGAGAAAATGCAGTGAGCGATGATGTTTCTGAGTCAGTCAGTTCGAGTAATTAGCATTGCACTGAATTTCATTCGTCTGGTCCAGCTCAGTCAGTGAACTGTTTGACTGGAGAGTTGAAACCAACATTCTCAAACAATCATCTGTGAGACTGTTAGACTTTAACCGGCAGTGATCGAACATCACAAAGAGAGAGAGAGAGAAAAGAGACATCAACACAGACTTATTGTCAAATATGCAAGACTCACTCACTCACTTAGGGGCAGCATGGTGGCTCAGTAATTAGCACTGCTACCTCTCAACACCAAGGTCCCAGTTTTGATTCCAGCCTTGGGTCACTGTCTGTGTGAGTTTGCACATCCTCCCTGTGTCTGCATGGGTTTCTTCCAGGTGCTCTGGTTTCCTCCCACAGTCCAAAAATGTGCCGGTCAGGTGAATTGGCCATGCTAAATTGCCCATTGTGTTAGGTGCATTAGTCAGAGGGAAATGGGTCTGGGTGGGTTACTCGTCACAGGGTTTTGTGGACTGGTTGGGCAAAAGGGCCTGTTACCACACTGTAGGGAATCTAATCATAATTATTGAATTTAAACTGTCAGTGGAAAATTGGTTCCATTCAGTTGACATTTCCAAATTTCTATACAACATGCATTTAAAATGAATTGGAACCTGAGATTGGCTGGGCATCGTTAATTGAGCAATAACACCAGTTATGTATAAGGAAAACCATATGTGCGAAGCTATTTATTTGAAGCAATGTTGTTCTCTTTAATCTTGCTATTGAACAATCACTTCTCTTCAGAACTTTGGATAGCTGTTTCACTGTTAGCTTCCCGAGTTGATTTTCATTATATCTAAATGCAGATCAGAAATTCCATAATTAATAAAGTGCAATTAATTGCTTAATAAATATTTCTGAGTGAGTGCATCCATAATTAATACAGTGCAATTAATCGTTTAATAGATATTTCTGAGTGAGTGTTCAAAAATCCATAGAATCTGGGGGTGTTGTTGCTTTCAGGTTTCATTTTTTGTAGGTCAAACCTGGTTATCTGTCCTTTTTTTGTAGGTTCCTCAGTGTGTTGTTTATCCTATTGTAGTCTGCTTTGTCCAGGATGACCGTCATTCTGCCTTTGTCTGCTGGTAGTATGATTATGTTCTTATCGTTTCTTAGTGATTTTAGTGCTTCCCTCTCCTTGGTGTTGAGGTTATGTGTTTGTCTTTTCCTTGTTATCAGAGGTACGATACTTTGTCTCACTGTTTGTTGTGTCTCTTCTGTCAGTCCATTGTTCCTGAGTATGCATTCTAGTGCTGCTAGGAAGTCTGCTGTCTTGGCGTCACTGTGATTGTAGTTGAGTCCCTTGGCCAGTATTGTTCTTTGCGTGTCTGTGAGCTGTCTGTGGGAGAGGTTTCTAACCCAGGTGTGTGTTGTGGTGTCCTCTCTGTCGTGTGTTAGTTTGGCCATTTTTTTCTTTGCGTGCCGTTTTTTTGCGGTGTGTGGTCCTGTTCTGTCCTATGGTGACGGCCTGTTCTATGGTTCGGGTCCATTCCTGATTGGTGGTTTTTGAAATTAACGATTTTTGGCGCGCAATTTCTTGTCTGTATCTGTGAAGTATGTTGTGAGCGTCTGTAATCATTACCTGGATCATCCTGAGTCCGTTCTGTCTGGCTGTGTCCCTGGCTTGTGGGTTGTTGACTGGTGGTCTGTATCTGACACTTGGTGGAAGGATTCGATTCTTTCGGCATTCATGCAGGAACCGGAGTTGTTCGTATGTGGCGCTTTGGCGGTGGGCACAGAATTTCCATTTCCTGGCTTGTCTTAGCGTCTCTCGCCTGTAGGTGTTCTTTGAACACCTATGGGCGAGAGACGCTATTTCTGGGTGAGTGCATTTTCTTTCGCATGCATTCTGCATCACAAAGCTGAAGTGTTATCCTTTAAATATCTTTTAAGTATTTGGTGTCCAATAAGTTGCAAATATATTGTGTCTGAGTTACACTGAGTACATATCACCTCCCGTGGGTGCAATACATTCTCTTCAGCAGAATGTCATTCAAGTTGCAGTCCATCAGAGGATGCAGAGGAGCTGACAGTGCAAACTGACTCAAACAAAGCTGCGTCCTAATAGCCATTACAAAGACATGATTATAACTGGACTGAAATCTGAATATTCAAGGATCCATGAAATTTTAGAAATACAGGTTGTTCTGTTATAATGGGTGTTTTGTCAGTGTGAATTCACTGTCATGCTATTAATGAATTGGGGACACTGTTTCTAAAGTGCAAACTTTTAAAACGAGTATTGACTGTAACACAATTACATCACCAACACTTTAAGCACTGTTCTGAACGTGTGATTCTTGTATAGTATAGGGTTGTACAAGAACAAAACCATCATGGTGTAGGAGAACTACCTGTAAAGGAAAGTTGGTGAGGCTAGTGGATTGCTCCAAATGGCACTGACAGAATAAGGATATGTCTTTAGTTGTGAATATCCAAATGTACAAGCAATTTTGTGTACAGTCATGGCCTTGAGAGGTTTGTGTCCAGTTCTATCTGTGAACAGAATGCCCAGATACTCCGATGGAAGAAACAATTGTTACCACAAGACAGTCTGGAGGTTCAAACCTGGATCATGTGGACTTTCTAATGAAGTTGACGCTGAGGGAATTGGAAGTTGAAATTGCTGATGGAGGGTGATAACTAGTGGCAAGAAGACCCTGAGAGATAGATGCATTTTCTATGGCAACGATTCTTCTTATAAACGATTCTTCTTATAAGCAAACCTAGCAGCAATCTTCCCTTGTCTAAAGGAATAACTTATTTTATTGCACATTGGTATTTCTTGCCAATTGTCCTGGCATGCACAAAGTGAAAATCTAAGACAAAATATTTCTTTATTCAGCAATGCACAATTATAGATAGTAATTATATGGAAATAAATATTTAAAAATTGAATACAATGAAGGAATTTGACTATTTAATAGACAGACTATAATTATATTACAATAAAAAACAGAATAAATAATTTGATTTTAAGGAATAGCCAAACTCCCTGCTGGTAATCAATGGCCTGTTACCTGTGACCATCACTTCGGGGATTCTGTGTGTTGCAAAAAAAGCATGCAGATTTTCTGTTTTCATCTCAGTGTTTGACGAATGGACCTTATGCACTTTCAGCCACTTTGGGTGGGGATTTACAATGACTAAGAAGATTGAATCTATTTAAGGAGCTGAACAGACGACATGCAACCGAAGGCAAGGTTTACCCAATCGTTACCACAGATGTAGTGGAGCTGCTGGTGGTAATTTGTGCCCGTGTCAGCACTCGGAGCAGTGCTGCACGAACATGGCTATGTCTGCATTCATCCTGGCCACTGGAAATAACTCCTCACCACCTTTTGTATTTTTCAGCCTTCTGATGGTCAAGGTGGATTTCAGCCAGTATTTTATGGCGGCCTTTGGTCGGAGAGTCGCTCACGCTCCCCCTAACAATATTCCATCCCCTACCATGAGCTGGTCTCTCCCTGTCACGGGCAGTCCTAATGAAGTTATAGAGACTATAGGCAGGGCCATGGACTGAGCCAACTAATCAGCCACGATCTCACTGAATGCAGTAACAGCCTCAATGGCCTCGTCCTATAACAAAATCGAAGAGTCATATAGCTGAAATGCATGGAAGCAGACCCTTCTGTCCAACACGTCCATTTCGATCAGATATTCGAAATTAATCTCGTCCGATTTATCAGCACTTGGCCCATATCCCTCTAAACCCTTCCTATTCATATACCCATCCAGATGCCTGTTAAATGTTGTACTGTACCAACCTCCACCACTTTCTCTGGAAGCTCATTCCATTCACGCACCACCCTCTGCATGAAAGCGTTGCCCCTTATGTCCATTTTGAATGTTTCCCCCTCACACTAAACCTATGCCCTCTAGTTCTGGACTCCCCACCCCAGGGAAAAGACATTGTCTGTCCAGATGCCTGTTAAATGTTGTACTGTACCAACCTCCACCACTTTCTCTGGAAGCTCATTCCATTCACGCACCACCCTCTGCATGAAAGCGTTGCCCCTTAGGTCCATTTTGAATGTTTCCCCCTCACACTAAACCTATGCCCTCTAGTTCTGGACTCCCCCACCCCAGGGAAAAGACATTGTCTGTTTACCCTATCGATAACTCTCATGATTTTATAAAGCTCTATAAGGTCACCCCTCTGCTTCCATCAGTGCAGGGAAAACAGTTCAAGCCTATTCAACCTTTCCTTATGTCTCAAAGCTTCCAACACTGGCAACATCCTTGTAAACCTTTTCTAAACCCTTTATAAGTTTCACAGCATCCTTCCTTTAGAATTGCACACAGTATCCCAAAATTAACCTAATCAATGTCCTATACAACCACAACAAGACCTCGCAACTCCTACATTCAATGCATTGACCAATAAAGGAAAGCATGCCAAACGCCTTCTTCACTATCCTATCTACCTGTGACTCCACTTTCAAGGAATTGTGAACCGCACCCAAGGTCTCTGTTCAGCAACGCTCCCCAGGAACTTATCAGAAAGTGCATAAGTCCTGCCCTGATTTGACTTTCCAAAATGCAGCACCTCACAATTATCTAAATTAAACTCCACCTGCACTCCTCAGCCCATTGGTCCATCTGATCAAGATCCGGTTGTACTCTGAGGTAACTTTCTTCGCTGTCCACTACACCTCCATCTGCAAACTTAATAACTATACTTCTTATGTTCACATCCAACTTATGTATATAAACTATGAAAAGCAATGGACCCAGCACTAATCCTTGTGGCACACCACTGGTCAGTCTTCCAGATTAAAAACAGTCATCCCCCACACCCAAATGGATCGTTCTCCCTGTATTCCATGTGATCTGACCTTGATAACCTGTCTACCACGAATAGCCTTGTCGAACAACTTACTTAAGTCCATAAAGACGCATTTTCTCAGCCCTTATCCTCTGAAAATAGACTGTCTGGTGTCAGCACCGAGGGGACGCTGCATTTTCAGAAATTCAGTACTGAGGAAATGCTGCTCTGTCAGAGAGTTAGAACTGAGGGAGAGTTGCACTGCTTGAAAGTCAGTACTTGGGGAGTGCTGCACTGTCAGAGAGTTAGTACTGAGGGAGTGCTGCAATGTCAGAGGATCAATGATGATAGGGTGCTGAAGTGTCACAGAATCAGTACTGATGGAGAGCTGCATTTTCACAGTGTCATCACTGGCGGAGCTCTGTACTGTTGAAAGGCCAGTATTAAGGGAATACTGCACTGTCAGTGGGTCAACACAAGGGTGCTCACCCTCTGCCAAAGAAGCACTACCTCAAACTGTCCTTCTGACAATGATGCTTTATCTCAATACTGACTGTCAGAAAGTAACGCAGCACCTCAGGACTGATCCTAGAAACCTGTGGCACTCCCTCAATTCTGACCCAAGTCAAGTGAGGCACTGGCTCAAATTGATACTTTGCCAATGAAGCCCTCGATCAGTACTGACTCTCTTACAGAGCTGCAGTACCTCAGTACTAACCTCTGATCATGAGCCACACTCTCAGTTCTGACTCTTTTACATTGAGATACTGCCTTATTATTGACCATCAGACAAGGAGGCACTTATTCACAACTCCGACAATAAGGAATTCCCTCCGGACCAAACCTCTGATGGAGCTGAGAAAATCCTTTAGTACTGATACACTTCTTCAGGACTGACCCTCTAAAGATGAGTCACTCCATCAATACTGACAAACTAAGAGCCTCATTTTAAAGGGGTTCGAATTGAGGGAATGACACATGATTGCAATGTCAGCAATCAGGTATGGCAGCAGTGTGAGAGAGTCAGAGTGAGGGAGTGCCTCTTAGTCAATGCTGAGCCAGTGCCTCATTGTCCTGATGGAGTGCAGCTCTACGAGGGGGGCAATACTGAGCAAGTGCTGTACTTTCAGAGGTTAACTCCTGAGGGAGAGTAGTTCAGTCCTGAGGCAGTGTTCATTTGCTAGAGGGACAATATTGAGACAGTGCATCATTGCAAAGAGTCAAAATCAAAGGTGTGCCACATATTCAGGGTCAGTTCTGAATAAGTGCCCCTATTTGAGAGGGTCAGCACTGAGGGAGTATATTATTGTCAGAGGGTCAGTACTATAGGAGAGCCTCATGATCAGAGAGTCAATACTGAGTGAGTGCCTGTTGTCGGCAGCTCAGTTCTGAGGCAGTACCTCATTGCTGGGCGGTCAGTCCGGAGGAAGCCCCTATTTGTCAGGGACTCAGTACTGAGGGAGAGCCTCAGTAACACAGGGTCAGTACTGAGGTAGTGCCATACATTTCAGCAATCAATTCTGAGAATTTGCATCACAGTCAATAAGTCATTTGAGAGGCAATACTTCATTGTCAGAGTTTGCTCAATCAGGCTGAAACTATGACAGTGATGCACTACCACAGTACTGACCCTTCCATCATGTGGCAGTCCCTCACTTCAGACCCATCTCACAATGAAGCACCGTTTCAGTATTGGTCAACTGACAATGATGCATTCTCTCAGAAATGACCGTCTAACAATAATGCCCTCCCACAGTTCTATATTCTTGGCCCTCTAATCATATAGCCCTCCTTCAATTGGTATATGACATCCCTAAATGTGAGAATTGGTGTACCGTTCCACTTGAACAAGATCACCTCTAAATGGCAGAATAAGGCCAGGGCATCAGTAAATAGGAAAACTGCTGCATGTTGTCAGTAAATGGGAAATTTGGTGCAGAGCTTTAAAATTTTACAGAATTGTTCAGTAGCACTAAATGAAAGAATAGGTACATCAGTAAATTGGAGAATTGGTGCCGTGCACACCAAAATTTAAGAATTCTGCAGCGGATGAGTCGTTTCAGGATACTACCAAATAGAAGAATTGGTCAAGGGTTTATCTAAATGGGAAAATTTGGGGCAGGGCACCAGATAATGGAAGAATTGGTGCAGTGTGGCAGTAAATGGGAGAATTGGCCGAGGGCACCTGTACTATGAGAATTGGCATAGGGCAACACCGAGTGGAGAAATTGTCCCCGACATCAATAAATGGGAGAATTGGTACATGGTGGAACTAAGTTACAGAATTGGGCCATGGCACCATCAAATGCAGAGAAAAACTGAATTGTAAATTTGGGCATCAGTAAATGGGAGAATTGTTGCAAAGAAGCATTAAACAGGAGAATTGGTGCAGGCATCTGGAAATGTTGCAGAAGAATTGGTGGTGGTGCCAGTAAATTAAAGAACTGGTTTTAAGTGGTGCAAGGAGTTTATAATTTAGAGCAATGGAACAGAACTAAATGGGTCAGGTGGGAAAGGGCAACAATAAAAAGGAAAATTACTGCAAAGCATCAGTAAATGAAAGATTGTCACAGGGCCCTCTCTCAATTGTGATCCTTTGACAGTGCTGCACACCCTCAGAACTGACCCCTGCATAATGGGGCACTGCCTCAGTAGTGACACTCTGCCAATGAGACTGTCCTTCAGGACTGACCCTCCAGCATGGAAGCGCAGCCTCCGAACGTACCCACTGACAGTAATGCACTTCACAGTTCTGACCCTCTGACAACGAGGCACTCACTCAATACTGGCCATCTAATAACGCTGCAAGACTTCAGGACAATCCTCTAGTTGTGTGCCATGCCATCAATTCTGACCACTTTGCAACAAGGCAGTGGCTCAGTATTGACTGTCTGGCAAAGGGGCACTGCCTTAGAACTGACCTACCGATAATAAGACAATCCCTCAATTCTGACCCCATTACAGCAAGACAGCGGCTCAGTATTGACCCTCTGTTAGTAATGCAATCCCTCAATTCTGACACTCTGTCTAAACTTGCAGCAGTCACACAACTCTGACCCCTTATTGCCCCAGAATGGACGATCTGACAATTAGGCACTACCTTAGGACTGAACTTTTGAACGGGTAACACCCCTTAATAGTAAGGCACTGTGTCATCATTGACGCATCTATAACACATTTACAAAGATAGAACCATCTAAAGGAACTGCAACACCTCACTCCTCGCCTTCTAATCGCATCGCTCTCCCTCAGTTCTGTCTTCTTTCAGCTAGCCAATTTCTGATCCAAACCGTTAAATCGCCCTTAATCCTTCGTATTTTCAGCTTTTGCCTACCATGGGGACCTTATCAAACGCCTTACTGAAATCCACATACACCACATTAAACGCTTTACCCTCATTCCCTTGTTTGGTCATCAACTCAAAGATCTCTGGAGAAAGTGAGAACTGCAGATGCTGGAGATCAAAGTCGAGAGTGTGGTCCTGGCAAAGCAAAGCAAATCAAGCAGTATCCAAGGAACATCTGGAAGACTTATGCACGAAACATTGATTGTCCTGCTCCTCGGGTGCTGCCTGACCTGCCATGCTTTTCCCTCACCACACTCCTGAACCTCAAATAACTCAATAAGGTTTGTGAGGCATGACCTACCCTTCACAAAACCATGTTGACTATCCCAAATCAACTGATTCCTCGCTAGATGATTATGAATCCTATCTCTTATAACCTTTTCCAATATTTCCCCCATAGAGGTGGCACGGTGCCTCAGTGGTTAGCACTGCTGCCTCACAGCACCAGGATCCCAGGTTTGATTCCAGCCTCGGGGTGACTGTCTGTGTGGAGTTTGCACATTCTCCCCGTGTCTGCATTGGTCTCCTCCGGGTGCTCCGGTTTCCTCTCACAGTCCAAAGATGTGCAGGTCAGGTGAATTCGCCACGCTAAATTGCCCGTAGTGTTAGGTGCATCAATCAGAGGGAACGGGGCTGGGTGGATTACTCTTCGGAGAGTCGGTGTGGACTAGTTGGGCTGAAGAACCTGTTTCCGCACTGTAGGGAATCTAATCTAAACCAAAGTAAGGCTCACTCATCTATAATTACCAGGGTTGTCTCTACCCCGCTTCTTGAACAAGGTGACATCATTTGCTATCGTCAAATCTTCTGCAGCATTCCTGTAGACAATTCAGGATATCCAGAACAATTCGGGACTGAATAAGGAAGAAGAATCGGAATTTCAGAAATTCCAAAGGGAGCAATTCAGCTGTGGCTCCAGAGGAACATCAAAAGCACAAGCACGAATTACGAAACAGGGAACATGACATAAGGACTCGTGTACAGGATTAAGGAGAATTATAAGATATTTTATCTTGCCATACACGAGAAGCGGTTAACCAGGGAAAGAGGGTAAGAAAATGAGGACTGCAGATGCTAGAGATTCAGAGTTGAAAAGTGTGGCGCTGGAAGCACAAGAGATTAGGGAGCATCTGAGGAGCAGGAGAGTCAACATTTCAGGTATAAGCTCTTCATCAGGAATGTGGAGGGGAAGGGGAATGCGAGAAAAGTAGGGATGCTGCAGGGAGTAGGGGTGAGTTGGCTAGGATGGCAACAAGCGGAAGCAGGTGGGTGGTAATTGTGCTAGGTCAAAGGGGAGGAAGGATCAGATAGGTAGGAAAAATGATGGAAATTTAGGACAATTCAAGAGGGTGGTGCTGAGTTGGAGGGGATCTGGGATGACGTGGGGTAGGGGAGAATTGGAACTAGTGAAGTCGATATTGATGCCGTGTGGTTGTAGGGTCCTGAGGCAGAAGCTGAGGCATTCTTCCACCACTTGGCATTTGGATTCGATTTGGCGCTGAAGGAGACTAAGGACATGTATGCTCTTGGGGGAATGTGAGGGAGAGTTGAACTGCTTGACCACAGGATGGTGGGATTGTTTGGTGTGTGTGTCCCAGAGACGTTTCCTGAAATAGTTCATGCATTGGCATCCTGTCTCCCCAATGTAGGGGAGACCACATCGGGAGCAACAGATACAGTAGATGAGGTGAGTGGATATGCTGGAAAATTTATGTCGGATGTTTTGGGGCCTTGTACAGAGGTGAGGGGAGAGGTGTGGGCACAGGATTTAAATCTCTTACTGCAGAAAGGAAATGTCCTTGGTGTAGAGGAAGGGGAGAGGTTGAGAGGAGTTGTAGTCCAGATAGTCATGAGAGACAGTGGGTTTCAAATAAATGTCCATGTTGAGTCGGTTGCTGGATATGGAGATGGTGAAGTTCAGGAAGGGGAGGGAGATATGGTCCAGGTGAAATTGACTTCAGGGTGGAAGGTGTTAGTGAAGTTGATGAACTATTTAACTTGCTCATGGGAGCATGAGGTGGCACGAGGGAAAGGGTGAAGCCCATTAGTTTCAAAGTGGGTAACTTGCATTTGAGACCACAGGATATTGGCACTGTGCTAAATGAATATTTCTCTTCAGACTTCAATTTAGAAAGAAGAACATTGGTATGGAATTCAGGAAAAGGGACAGTGAGGCACTAGCACTGTTTGCCAAAGGAAATGGGGAGGTATTGGAAGCTCTGTCAGGTTAAAAATGGACAAGTCTGCCGGACTGGGTGGATTGTGTCCCAGGCTGCTGTGGGAGGTGAGGAAGGAAATTACAGGGGCTCTGATACACAGCTTTAAGATCTCCCTAGCCATGGGTTTAGTGCCAGAGGACTAGAGGATGATCAATGTGGTTCCACTTTTTAAGAATTGTCGTAGAGATGAACAAATAAATTACAGACTGGTGAGTCTCACGTCAATAATCGGGAAACTGTTGGTGAAAATTCGAAAGGAGAGAATTAATGTCCAAGTGGAAAGGCTTGCTTCAATTAGAACGCAGAACACAGAACATTACAGCAGAGTACAGGCCTTTTGTCCCTTGATGTTGTGCCGGCCTTTCATCATTCTCTAAGATCAGACTAGCCTACAAACCCTTCATTGTACTAATCAAAGACAGTCAACATGGCTACCAAATCTAGCAGAATGTTTTGAAAATGTCATCAAGTGTGTAGATGAGGGAAGTTCAGTTGATGTAGATTATGGTATCGATTTCAGCAAACCTTTTGACAATGTTCTGCAAGGGAAACTGATTGAAAAGGTTAAAGAATATGGAATAGAGGGAATCTTGGAGAGATGGCTCAGAAACTGGCTGAGCAATGGGCCGCAAATGGTCCTGGTAGAAGGCTGTTTGAGTGACTGCACCGGTGTCCAGCGGTGTTCCACAAGTTTCAGTACTGGGATCCTTATTGTTTGTTATATATGGAAATGGCATAGAATGAAATGTGGGGGAGTTTTTGAGCAAATGTGCAGACATCACCAAAATTAGTAGTGTGGTTAATAATGAAGAAGATGGTTGTGTGTTACAGGAAGATGTTGATGCATTGGTCAGGTGGGCAAACTAGTGGCAGATTAAAGTTAGAACAAAAACCTTGAACATTACAGCTTCGGACCTCCCAGCCTGTGCCAACACATTTTGTAATGCAATACTAAAAGTGCCTTCATCTACAGGATGTATATCCTTCTATGCTCTTTCCATTGATGCATTCATCCATGTATTTCAGGTACTGGCACCTTCAGTGATCTGAGAACCTGCACACCCAGATCCGCCTGCAGATCAAATTAAATCCTGATTGTGGGGGGGGGTGATGCACTTGGAAGAATAAACAAGATGAGCGAGTATTTCATAAATGGTAGGATGCTGGGTAGCTTAGATGAATACAGGGATATAGGGGTAATTATTCACAGATCACTATTGCCAGCAGAACACATGAATAAAAAAGTTAAAAAGGAATGTGTGATACTTATTTTCATCAATAATGGCACAGAGTAGAAGAGCAAGGAGGTAATGTTGGAGCTGTACAGAGCTTTGGCTAGGACACAGTAGGAAGATTGTGTGCAGTTCTGGTCACCCCACTACAGGGAGGATGTGATAGCACTCGAGGGGGTACAGAGGAGGCTTGGCAGAATATTACTGGAACAGAGAAATACAAATAGTGGCTAGATAGACTTGGCCTGTTTTCTTTAGAGCAGAGAAGACTGGGGTTGGGGGGGCGTTGATGAAATGAGATATATAAGATTATGAGAGGGATGCACAGGTTGAGTTACCATTTACACATCGTTGATTCAAAAAGGTTGTAGATAAAGCTGCTGAAGTACTTGCATCATTATCAAGGGAGGTAATTGAGGTGTATAATGAGGTGAACCCTGCCATCTTAAGTGCATATGAGCAAGGACCAAAAGCCTACACACAATGTTTCAGAAATCTAAGGAGGGAATTAGGTTAAATGTACATAGAGTTTCAAAGGATCAAACACACTAATTATAAGTGAAGGGCATTGAAAATAGATCAAACTTATGCCCCCCTTAGAGAGATGCTTATTTTGAACCAGTTCAAATGTTCACTTCCTGAAGTAGTGAGAGCTTATGTGGGAGAGCCAAGAGTTAAGACTGCAAGATTAGCAGCTGAAATAGCAGGTGATGATGAATTTGTTCATAAATCAAAGTTCGGCAGTGGACGTCAAGTTTGAATCTGTGAAGGAGAAAAATTGGGAAAAGTGAAATCCTCAGGTTGTAAGGAAAAAGGAGATCTCATTTATGATCACAATGACAGTCTACCATGGGGTAAAAATGAAACCCATGAGGGATAAGATAAATAAAATGGCTTAGGTGTTTTCACTGTAATGAAGTTTGCCACATGAAGTCACAGTGTTTGTGCTTCAGAAAAAGCACTGCGAGGATAGATGTGAGTGAACAGGATCAGCGAGTGAGTTTTGTTCGAGTGGTAAAGGAAAACACAGTGGAACCTAAAAAGCTGCAAAAGGATATACAACCAAATCAGCAGCTGTTTGAGAAGGAAGTGCCAGATTTCTTTAAAGAATCTAATTGCTTGAGTAAGATTTAATCACGTATATCAGGAGGAGTAGGTAAAGGAATTATGAATTTAAGAAATAGGCAGGGGCAATTCATTTGACGAGAGAAATACAATTCATGAGGATTATTACCAGAAACAATGATGTAATATGGGTAGTTCATGTTGAGAACAGCATTATTGCATTTGATACGATACGACGGTGAACCCCTCCTTTAATTATGGCAAACACCAAGAGAAGCTCACCTCACCATTCTCAGCTAGCTTACCCCAGCCCCACTTTCCTCCCATTTATCTTTCAGACCCCAGGCCCACAAGCCTCATTCCTGATGAAGGGCGTATGCCCAAAACGTTGACTCTCCTGCTCCTCGGATGCTGCCAGACCTGATGTGCTTTTCCAGCACCACTCTCTGGACTGTCATCTCCAGCACCTGCAGTCCTCACTTTCTCCTCCCCTCATAATTTGTTAAAATATGTGTGACAGAGGGCTTACATATTCTACCGTTTAATGAATATAATACCAATTTATTTTTAAACTGTAAAAGTGAACATTAAGCAACGACTATTCACAACTCTAAGCCCATATGTTCTCTAAACTGCTTATTACCTGCCTTCAACTCTACAACTATAAGCTGCTTCAAAAAGACACTTACTGAAATTACATCAACTGAATTTCAAAACCACACAGCCGCTGTTGTCTTCTGAGATGTAACTCCTCTGTCTGCTGAATTCTCTGGTCCAGCTTCTTTCTTTTTAGTGCTAGTATGTTTCATATGGAAAGGTACCTTTGAAAGAAAGTGTTTCCTAATTTATGGGTCACTTTCAATGGCAGTTGCTCGCACTCTAATTTTCAAAATGTCTGTATTTTTACATTTTTAACATCAGATCATCTCATTGGTTCGATGTTGGCAAAAAAAGGACAAACGCATGTGACTTTTAATACCCTGGGGCATAATTTAAACGGATTGGTTAAATTCGAATTGTTGTCAAAACAGCAACCAAAACTCAGGTATCCATTTCACAGCCAAAAGTGACATATTTTCAAATTTCCTGTAAAATCTGGGATTGACGTTGGACATTTCTATGGGTACTTGTGATCTCTCATTTAAGCTTAGCATTCACTCTCTCTTAAAGATTCAGTACACGCCTTCAACTTCATAAGACATTATATGAAGTGAGGTTGGGGAATCCGGTGAAAATTTGTGTAGTGGTGGTAGGGACAATATAAAAATTCTCGTTTTCAGAAGTCGAGTTTAACCTTCATACTGACATAGCAGCATCACAGGGAGGAGTGATGCCTAATGGTTGAAAGGCCAGTGTAAAATCAGGCAACTGAGGTGTTATAGGAAATATATCATGGGATTTTTCCTGACTGTGTGGCAAACAGGTCACAAAGCCTTGGGGAAAACAGGAGGATGATCATTGCAACCAGCTGAGGGATGGGAAAGTGAGATTGTATCCCTGCGATTGAGGTTGTTGCATCACCCAGCAGGAGGTTTAAAGATTAAATTGTATGCATGCTGTGTGCGTGCGCAAATGTGTGCAAGAGAGAGAATGTATGCAATTGTGTTTGTGTGCGAGCGCATGTTTTTGTATGTGTTAGATAGGGATTAATAAAGCACCCAGCATAGGGAGACGAATATGAGATTATTTAAATGTGATGTAGATTATTAAAGGACACAATAGACAAAGGTAAAAGTCATTTTATATGTGTTATACAGATTTTAACAGAACCCAATAGAGCACAATGATGCTGAGTTATGTCTGCGTCTGTGTGTCTGTGTGTGTGTGCATGTGCATTGTCTAGCAGTCTCTGTTTGGAATTTGCAAATCAGAACGCATTGCAGGACAATGCAAATGAGCAGATTGTAAGGGTTGTGTCTTTAAAATTGTACCCCTGAATGAGATTGTGTCCATAGATACGAGTTTTTGTAAGTCAGACATATATAAATCTGAACCACATGTGCCACACAGTCTCTTTGTAGCACCAGCTGGAAGATTATTGGAATAAATCTTGGTCCATGAAATGTTTATTATATGTTAACATTTTAAAATCTTCACAACAAAATTGATGGAAAATTTTATGCCATTCTTAAACTCATCTCTGAACTTACTCTGGGTCCCTGCATAAATAAATGGATTTATACAGGAACTTAAGATTTGGAGCATATACCCGCTTTCTTCCAGATTGATATTGGACTCTTTGTAATTGGAACCCGAGAAATAACTCATTTTTGCAATTCGGACGAGGAGAAATGTTAACACATACAGCAGCCATAACAGGATGAAACTGCCTGAGATACAGAACAGCAGGATGATGGACTTCCTCCGATTCGTCACCTCTGTGTCATTCTGATTTTCTGCCTGTTTGCCGACTCGGAGTCTTTTGCGAGTTCGAATGGCCTTTAGAATTTGTCTGACAGTCACAGCATTGAGCAGTAAAATCAAAACAAATGGTAGACAAGGCATTGAAGTGCGATCAATCCAATGAAATGCAATCCATGCAGGTGAGGTATAAATTATAGACTTAATTTTGCAATACCATGTTACATTACCAATTATATATAATGGTTCATGAATGAAGTACCAGAATGTATTTTTGATACAGCTCATCCCACAAATTACCCCAATAACCAGAGCTGCTATTTTCTCTGTGCAGTATCTCATCTTCAATTTCGGGCAAGAAATGGCTACAAAACGGTCAACAGTAAAGACAACAGTTGCCCAGACAGCACAATCCCTGCTTGCAGCCAGTAGAACAAATCTGATAGTACAGACTGGGGTAACATGCAGGATGCTGGAAGGGAAGTAAATTCCAACAATACGGTTCAATATTACAGCTGTAACAATGACCATCAGGTCTGTCACTGCCATGAATATGAGGTAGAAGGTGATGCATCGGGATAGACCACACCGTCCTCTGGATAGGATCACAATTACTGCCAAGTTAGCTGCAATATGAAAAAGAGGCACAATCCAAAGAATGAATGAAATGAAACAATGAGAGGAAACGATGGGGCAGTACAATAAGAATTAACTCCCCTCATAACATTTTATTTTCAAAATTACATGTCAACTTTTCACATCTGGCACTTGATATTGAAACCAATTCCCTATTCTGTTAACAGTACGTTTTTTTGTTTATAACATCACTCAGCCAGACACAGGATAGTGTTAGATATCAAAATGTAGAATAATATAACATTATTCATATTACATGTGAAGATTAAGGAAAAGAATGCAAAGGCATTGCAGGATTTAGGGAAGAAAATAACATTTTTAAAAGAACACCAAATTAGAAGCTAAAATGTAGTTAGCACATTTAAAATCGATTATGGCATATTCACTCACACTTCTTAATTGGTGAAATTAATCAGTCCTTTGTAGAAAGGTCTATATCATAATATGGATGTGATTATTGTTTTCGAAATTTACATCTGCAATGTTGCTGAATACTGAGGAGCGATTTTCAGCAGTTCTCCTGATTCCCAGCTGTCAGATTCAGTTACATACATTAACAAACCATATGTAGTTTTGCTCAGATAGGGGTTGGTTACCTCACTTGTTTGGGTGATTGGGCTGCAATGCCATTAATGGTAATTGTGTGGATTCAATTGCTACACTGGCTAAGGTTACCATGAAGGTCTCTCCTTATCATCCTTTCCCCTTCCCTGAAGCATGGTGACCCTCAGGTTAAGCCATCACCAATCATTTCTCTGTAATGAGAGAGCAACCTCATGTTCTAATCAGACAATGGCAACTAAGATGTACCATGTTAGCAGCACTCCCACTGGAGCTGCACAGGAGAATCAGGGTAAGGTATTTCCTTAGTCAATCACACATTTTGGATTACAACATTTAAAGATATATACGAAAGATACCACTTACTATAGCAACCTAAGAAAAGATTGAGAGCAGTAACAAATCAGAGCATTGCCTCAGTATGACCTCAGCAATGTTCACTAAGCAACATCAGTCGCAGGTCATTTTGAAAATCAAGCCGACGCTGAACCAGGAATGGTGTTAGAGATTGTGAATGGAAACCCAGCATGTCGTGGTATGGACAAAGAAAAATAACCTATGATTCAAGAGGCCAGAAACAGTACATTTTCACCACATGCACACTTTCTTTAACTTGTTTTGCACAATGATACATGCAACATTTGTTACATTCAGCTGAGAAATTTTAATCCCCTCAATATTTGTCAGCAGCACGGTGGAACAGTGGTTCGCACTGTTGCCTCACAGCGCCAGGGACCAGGATTTAATTCCCGCCTCAATTGACTCTCTCTGTAATGTTTGCACATTCTCCTCGTGTCTGTGTGAGTTTCCTCCAGGTTCTCAGGTTTCCTCCCACAATCCTTAGATGTACAGTTTAGGTGAATCGGCCGTGCTAAATTGCATATTCAGGGATGTGTCGGTTAGGTGTATTAGTCTGGGGTACATATACAGTAGTGGGGGAATTGGTCAGGGTGGGTTACTCTTCAGAGGGTCCGTGTGGCCTTGTTGGGCCAAAGGTCCTGTTTCTACACTGTGGGGATTCTATGATTGTGACTTCACGTGAGGCCGATGATAGGATCGAGATAATAAGGATTAGAACATTGAGAGTTCAGTTATCTCTTGAATGTAGTAAATGAATAATAAATCCAATCAATAAGTTCAAAACCTTTCCAAACCCGTCACAAAAGGCAGGAAGTTTTGATAGGTTCTGAGGACAATTTCATTTCACCCAGAGCATAGTGAGGTCTGGAATGTTTTGCCTGGGAGAGTAGTCGAGATGGGGAACCTCACGTTATTCACTTTAAGGATGTGGATGAGCCCTTGAGATTAATAACATTCAAGGTTATGGTTTTAAAGTGGGACGAGTGTAGATTGAGAGTATTTTTTATTGATGTAGACACCGTCCGAAAATACAGTACATGGTTCTTTGTTTCTATGGTTACACTCCTGCGATCCAGATGATGAAGTTGGATACCAAAAGTTAATTTTGCTTGTGTTTCACCTTACATTTCAGATTCAAACATTACACATGGATACCTCCACTTTTACCCCATGCTAGTTTCAACGTGTTTCCCTTCATAATCTTTTCAAGTCAACCTGTTGGGATAGGTTATGAGATAACTACAGGGGAGTTAGTTCTTGAATGTCTGAACCAGAGGTTGCAGCACTGTATAATTTACTCATTTGTTGTAACGATGAGTAAGGCAGGTCAACGTGTAACCTTAGGGCACAAGTGGTCAATGATCCTTTGCAGCAATCCCCACATGTGGGAGAATTAGTTTTCAACCAAAATTTGGATCCAAATGACTGGATTCAAAGTCCACAGTGCTCACCATTATATGGCAGAACGTATTGCATGCCATTTAGCAAGATCACAAACCAGGGAACTTTGCATGTTAAATGTACTTCATGAATTTCACGAGAGGAACAGAACATACAATTACTTTTGCACCATCAATTCATGTAAATTATGACACGCCTCCAGTACCGAAGGAACTCAACCCCAAACTTCATGGCACAGATTTAGAGACCAAACAATGTTGTAACAAAATCATTTTGGGGTTAGATTTCTGTATATTATGTGTTCAAGAGATCACTCTCTCAAAGCTCTCCGCAGATACATAGTTAACATTATTTTACAAAATTATCAAATGCATCTATTTTTCCTATTCATTCATGGAATATAGGCATTAGCTCTGCCCGGGCAGCACTTACTACCTCTCCATGGATGTCTTGATAATGATCCTTGAAAATGTCTCTTCTGCATCTCTGATAATCTTCCCCCACCACCCCACTTCTGGTTGGGATGACTTCAGCTGACTGGATGCCAAATGTTGGGAGTTGTGTCTGATCAGCTTTTTCCCCTAGAATCTGTCTATCTTGAAGATATTTTCTGATAGCACAATTAATAACTTAGCAAGCCTTTTCTTTCCCATCAATGTGCTTAGCATTGTATTCGATAACCTGTTGGTCAGATTACTGTTATGGAAGAGACCAGCCCCTTCAAAATATTTTACAAATGTCATCTAGACCCAACCATTTTCTTACTTTGAAGGTAGATGTGAAGTGTCGTGTTCCAGTTGCAATGCGACTGATCAAACTACTTGATATTAAGCCAAAGACAATCTAATTAAACACTGTAGTGAAAATACAAACAAAAGAAAGAAGAATTTAGAATAACTTAACACTATTGGAAACCTTAACTGAATAATAGGTACAGTAGTTATTACTAATGAACTGTTCCAATTCAATGAACATACCCTATGGCAAAAAAAGGCTATTTCTGGCACAGATCCTTACATGCAGTTCTCAAATCCAGGAGGAAAGAAACACCAAGAGAAGGTTCAGAGAGAATAGCAGCTAGGTGACACTTACTGAAACTGTGGACTCCAACAGTTTCTGCTGCTGAAAGCTAAGAAAATCTGGAAAGCCTGGTCTTTCAGAGCCAGCAACACGCATTCAGGCTATTCTGAGGCTTCACAAGTTTATTTAAGCAGTCTTCAATAGGCTGTTCATGACCTCTGCCTTGCAAACACGTTTCAATAAAAAGGCAAAATAACCTCTTAAACTGACAGCATTGTCTCACTACATTACTGGTGACACAAATTCACAACGTTCTCTTATAGCTGCTGGCTATCATTCACTCAAACTAGTGGCTCAAAGCTTGGAATAAATCTGCAGTCAGACTATCAAATGATAAAGGAAACATTTGAAGGGAAGGCTTGACGCATTCAGTCAAAACATTGCAAACTTAAAAAGATATATGATTCACCAGGAGAAATATTTCATGAGAGAATATTTTAAAGGAAATGCCGTTAAAAGAGGCAAACTATTATGCATGAGTCAATAAAATATTCACTTAAAAGAAATAAATGATAGTATAGCCAAAACAATATTGAGGGCGAAAGACAGAACTGTAGCTAAAGAGATACATAAATACGTTCAAAGCAAATATCTTTCCAGGAAATAAATTATTATGCTGAACAGAAGGCAGATACGCAAGGCAGACTATTGTACAAAAAATACAAAAGAAAAAATCCAGTACAGTACCTGGCACCCCGATAGCTGCGAGGATGGGATAATAAATGGCAAAGAGCAAACCTTCTGGTGCACCATGCATTTCGGAAGGTACAATACTCCACATGAAGTGGGAGAGATATTTATATCTGAAGTGAACCTCCCAGGAGCATTGAGATGTTTTGAATTTGGAAATTAATTCAGAAATTTCAACAACAAAAATGAAATTGTTTAGAAATGGGTTTGACTTGACGTCATATGCACCAAAAGTGAAATGTGAAAAACCCCTGTCTGATTTCAGTCACATATCCTCAGGAGAAAAAAAGGGACAAAAGAATGGACTCATTATTACAGCAAGGACAGAAAATGCTGGAGAAACTCAGCAGGTCTGGCAGCATCTGGAGGGAGAGTTAATGTTTCGAGTCTGGTATGACACCTTTCAGAACTGAGTTCTGTGTCAAAACAGATTTGATACATTACATCTGTGTTATGGTGCGCATTGCTGTATCTCTACATGCAGGTCCATTTAGACACAAGCAAGATAGAGAGTATTTATTTCAAAAGTAAAGTATGAGATGGGAAAGACTGTAATATCAAGATTATCTGAACACTAGAGTTCAGGTGAGGCTGACTAACTTTAATATCAAAGTCGTGTTTGACAGGGTTTGACTTCAAGCAGCACTTGCAAATCTGAATTTAAGGGGACATGGGGAAAATTCCCTGCTGGTTATAATCAAACGTGGTGTATAGGAAAGTGCAGTAGCTGTTGGCCATCAGACGTGTCTGCTCCATCGACATATTTGCAGAAGGTGCTCAGGGTAGAGATAGATGCTCAATCTTTCCTTCATCACATTATCTGAAGTGGGGATGTTCGCCGATGATTGCACAATGTTTCAGCTCCATTTGCAACTCCTCAGATGGTGAAGCAGTCCATGTTCAAATACAGTGAGACCTGGACAATATCCAGGCTTGGACTGACACGTTGCAAATAGCACTGGCCCCACTGAAATGGCAGGCAATGATCATCTCGAATAACAGTCAAGCTCATTGACCTTTCACTGATGTTACCATCACTCAAACCCCCAATATTAACATCCTTGGGGTTAGCATTGACCACAAGTAGAACTGAACCTGCTATATAAAAATGATTTTCATAAAAGTAAACCTGCTAGATGCTTAGAATGTGTTAAAAGTACCTCTCCTCTTGAATCCCCAAAGCCTGTTTACCGTCCACAAAGCACATGTTAAGAGTGAGACACGACATTCCCCTCTTGCCTGGATCAATGTAACTAAACAAAAATCAAGAAGCTTGATATCATCCAGGACAAAGCAGCATGCTTTAATTGGCATCACATCCACAAACATCTATTCCCTTCACCACTGTTGCTCAGTAGAAGCAGTATGTACCACCCACAAGTTGCACTGTAAAAGGTCACTGAAGATCCTTAGACAACACTTTCCAAACGACAAGGGCACCAGATACATGAGAACACCAACCCCTACACATTCACATCAAAGCCACATACTATCCTGACCTGGAAATATATCGCTGTTCGCTCAGTGTAACTTAGTCAAAATCCATTAAGTCCCTTCCTAAAAGTATTGTGGGCTTCCCTACACCACACAGACCACAGCAGTTCAAGAAGGCAGCTCACCACCACTTTTTATGAGGGAGCAACTGGGAATAGGCAAAATATACTGGACCAGCAATGTCCACATTCTGCATGTGAATAACAAAAGGCGAATGCAGGTAAATGCAGAAACAGCAGTACATCTGAACACAACACCACTGTCTTCGCTGGGGACATGAGGGATGGACCATAAATGCTGTTTTAGCCAGAGATCCCCGCATCCTATGCACAAAGTAAATATAATTGAGATTGAGATGAGTGTTTAGAATAAGAAGCACTATAAAGTATTCAAACTTAAATTTAACATAAGGTAAATAAAAGTGTCAAAGAAAAGATAATGATAATGGATTGGCAACTGATGCAGAAATGTGGCCGTTCTACAAATTTGGTAACGGTAATAAGATAAATGCTGATTGTGTCCCAAAATAACAAACGTAGATATTACACACGTAGCTGAGGTAATAAATGAGAAATTGAGATCTGTTTCATGGGGGATGAATAGAATGGCACAGCCACAGGGAGAGCGTGGGAGCAGAATATTTATGCATATTTCAGACTCAGAGAAATAGATCCTTGTCGGAAATTATTACTGCAGATGCTGGAATCTGTACTGAAAACAAAAAAAATGCTGGAAATCACAGTGGGTCAGGCAACATCCATGGAGAGAGGGCAAGTTAACTGTTTATTTTCATTAGCGATGTGTCTTTGATATGTCGGGGAATCAAGTGTTACCGGGAAAATGCAGGAAGGCAGATGTGAGCATGTCAGATCAGCCATGCTGCTATTAAATGTCGGAATAGGCTGGAGGCGACAAATAAATGGTAGGTCCTAGTGGAATCCTGAGAAAGAAAGGGAGCTTGGTGTACCAGTCCATCGATCACTAAAGCTGTCAGGAAAGTTACACAGATGGCTAAGGAGATATAAGAAATGCTAGTCTTCTTTAGGTAGGGAATATAAAATTTAGAGTACAGAATCTGAGTGTATCCCAGAAAATTCCTACCTTAAAAATGAGTTCTTGCTGAGGAAATGGAGACTATCACATATTAAGGCAGATGTGAAATGGGCATACTTTCAGCAAGTTGTACTACCAGTGTAAGATAGAAAGGAGGTGCTGCGGGTAACAGATGAATTACCAGTAGGAGGTCATTTGGAAGTAAGGAAAACTCAAGCCAAAATACAAAGTAGTTTGTATTGACCTGGACTGCACGGAGATGTGGTTGAATTATGTAGGACACGTCATGCATGTCAGGTAATTGGAAAACCTCAGACAGTGATAAAACCAGCGCATTTAATACCCATTTCTGTTTTTGAGGAACCTTTTACAAGAATTTTAATTGACTGAGTTGGAATCTTATCGAAAACAAAAGCTGGTAAATAATATTTGTTGCCCAGAATGATGTATCCATTGGATTGTCAGAATCCATTCCATTGCATTGTATCCCTGCAAAAAGGATTGTCGTAGAGTTCCTCAAATCTTCCATGAAATACCGACTACACACAGTAAAACAATCAGATCAAGTGCCAAATTTTACAAAAAATTATGTAAGCAAGTGCACATCTTATTACACATCATATAGGTTAAGGAAATGCTGTTTGAATTAAATATCTTCCTTATACACCTAACCCTCTGAAGTTGGCACAGCTTTACAAAGAGATTGTACACTGAATCAAATACAACAGTAACGAAGAAAGTTGCAGGGAACGGAACTCACCCATAGGAATGGTGCCAAAATCGGATGGTACCCAACGACCACGAATGAATTACCACAAAGCCTATGCAGTTACGAAGTCTGTATCAAATCATATTCCACATTTGCAAGAATATATTGAGAAGGTTGGACAAGCAACTTATATTTCTAAGTTTGACCTACTCAAAGAATATTGGCAGGTATCTTTCTCTGCAAGAACAAAGACTTGTTTTATCTTTTGTGACGCTGATGGGACCATACCAGTTTAACATCTTCAGAATGAATCCTTACAATGTATAGATTCCCGACAGTGTGGAAATGTCATGCTGTTTGGTAGGCAGAATGTGCTTGATGCAGTCTCCTTTACATTGGGGAGATTGGACGCCTTCTCACAGAGCCTTTCAGAGAACATCTCTGGGACACCCACACCACCGCCCCGTGGTCCAACATTTCAACTCCCCCTCCCACTCTGCAGAGGACATGCAGGTCCTGGGCCTCCTTCACTGCCACTCCCTCACCACCCGACGCCTGGAGGGAGAGCGCCTCATCTTCCGCCTCAGAACACTTCAACCCCAGGGCATCAATATGGACTTCACCAGTTTTCTCATTTCCCCGCCCCCATCTTACCCCAGTTCCAACCTGCCAGCTCAGCACCATCCTCATGACCTGTCCTACCTGCCAATCTTCCTTCCCAACTGTCTGCTCCACCCTCCTCTCCGACCTATCATCTTCATCCCCACCTCCATCCACCTATTGTACTCTTGGCTCCCTTCTTCCAGCTCCACCCCCTCCCATTTATCTCTCCACCCTGGAAGCTCCCTGCCTCATTCTTGATGAAGGGCTTTTGCCCAAAATGTCGATTTTCCTGCTCCTCGGATGCAGCCTGACCTGCTGTGGTTTTCGAGCACCACTCTAATCCAGACTGTGATCTCCAGCATCTGCAGTCCTCACTTTCGCCTAGATACATTTCAAGATGAACCAAGAAAGTCATTTCTGGATCATCCAATTTACAGCATCTAATGTAATTATGTGATGAACTTCGGGAAGCAGACTTGTTAATGTAGCTGGCTAAGAATGAGTTTGCAAATCCCCAATCACATTCCTGGGCCATGCTACCAGACATGGACAGAAGAACCCAAGGCATTTGAAAGCAAATGTTATTGGGAAGTTTCCCACACTATCGATGAAGAAGACAGTACTGCAATTCCTGAGATTGGGTGAACATTTGGTTAAAGTTCTTATTGAACTTTAGCAGAGTGGATGCTGCACTGACTGATTAATTGAATAAGTGCAGATAATTACTGTGGATGGCGGACTGTCAGAAGGCATTTGACAGCCTGAAAGCTGTGGTTCACCACTGCCCCAGTGTTAGCCACATCAAATTACATGAAGCCATTCAGGTGGCTATCTATGTGGGTGTCAGTGCTGCACATTTAAAAGAAGATGACAAGAAGAATAGAAAGACCTATTAGGTATTTTACCAGAGAACGGAATAGTCATCAAAATGAAAATTCCACAATTGACCTTGAGCTTGGTGTTGGTGCTGCAACAATTCAACATTTATTTTGCCAGTAATATGTCGGTGAAAATTGTACATAACCCCTTCAAGACTTTGGAGAAATTTAAGGATAAAAATTCCGGACTGCTTAGATGGAGTTTATTACTGCAGCAATTGAATTTGAAAATTATATACGTAGCAGGACAAGAAAATTTAATTGCTGTAGTGTTTTCATGAATTTGGTGAAGGAAGACGGAGGTGTTCAATGGCGGAACAAATGAACTGAACTAAACTGTAGCAGGGACTGTTTGCATGCTTGGAGTCAATGTAATGTATATGTATTGTAAAGTACTACTAACATTAAGCCAGGGGTTTTTTAAAAAATGAGGCCATCTTTGCATAAGGCGGGGAGGAGTGACAGCACTATAGTATTAAGAGAAGTACTTTGCCCTGGTATTTTCATGAAGCTGACTTAAGAAGCAGGAGCCAAGCAGTCCGCTTCGAAGCCAATAAACAACTTGTGAGGACTTGATTTTTGTTTAGAGATGGAATAATAGAAGCAACCTGATTGGGTAGGGTCAAGCTCCCACATAACCAGGACTTTTAGTATTAGTTTTCTACAGTTTCTGGAGCCTTTAAGCTGGATGTAAAACCTCTTATTACTTTCTTTGTTACAGCTAACAGGGCGGATTTTCTTTCTGCTACTGCAATTGGGTGTGAGACAATCTATTTTTTCTGAGTTTGCTTTAACCAAGTGTGTCTTTACTGAATATTACTGTAGTGGAACAGTTAATTTATGCTTTATTCTGTTAAGCACTTCGACAGAGTTACAGTTAAGCCAAATCTTTTGGTGTTCTTTCGTCTGTATTTTAACAGTAGTGTAAAATTTAAATGTGTTTTGCTTAAAGCCAAATCTTTTGAACAATTGCATTTCATATGAATGCAACCCTTAGACTTACCTTGAAAATAAGAAATCGTCCCAGGTATCTTATTCATATACTTTATGGAGGTTTAGTCTGGTCTGTAAGACACGATCTGGCCACTGTAAACTGGGAACAGCATCTTGCGAGTAATTATGCAACAAAGCACTCGGGGTTCATTCAAAAGGGAGCTGAGGAGAGTACAGTTCCAACATGTACCCTTTAAAGGAAAATATAGGACCAATAAGTTCGGAGATCTCTGGATGATTCCGATAATTTAGGACAAAATATGGAAGAAGAGCAGGACTTTTAGCAAGTCCAAAGGGAGTAATTCAGCTGTGTCCCGAGAGGAATATAACAAGTGCCAAAGGGAGTTAAGAACGCAATCTTTAACAGCAAAAAGGGGTGTCAGAAAGGATTGAAGAACAGGATTATGGAGAATTATAAGGTATTTTATAACTCTGAAAAGGAGAAGAGGTTAATCCGGGAACAAAGTGGAAACGCGTGTGTGAGGCCTCAGGATATCGGCAGAGTGTTAAAAGGATATTTCTCTGTCGCCTTTACTTTATAAAAGAAGAATGTTGATATGGTATACAGGAAAAGGGACTGTGAGGAACTTGCACAGTTTGCCCTAGGAAATGTGGAGGTATTGGAGGCTATGTAGGGGTTGAACATCAACAAATCCCTTGGTCCAGATGAATTTCATCCCAGGCTGCTGTTGGAGGTGAGGCAGGAAATTTCAGGGGCTATGCTGCACAGTTTTAATTCCTCTCTTCCTACGGGACTACTGCCAGAGGATTGGAGGATAGCTAATGTGGTTCCATATTTTAACACGAGAGTTAGAGGTGAATCAAGAAATTACAGACTGGTGAATCTTACATCAGTGGTAGAGAAACCTTTGGAGCAAATTCTGAAGGAGACAATTAATAAGCACTTGTAAAGGTTTGGCTTAATTATGGATTGTCAGCATGGTTTTTTTTTAGAAAAAGGGCATGCTTAACTAACTTGCAGCAATGTTTTCAAATGTGATCAAGTGGGTAAATGAGGAAAGTTTAGTTGATGTGGTTCATATAGAGTTTGGCAAAAATTTTGATGAGGTTCCACATGGGAGACTGATTGAGAAGGTTAAAGCACACGGAATAGAGAGAAACTTGGTGAGATGGATCAGAAACTAGCAGAGTAATAGGAAACAAAAAGTAGATGGCTGTTTGAGTGACTGGAGGCTGGTGTCCAGTGGTGTTCCACAAGGATCAGACTGAGATTCTTATTGTCTGTTATATACAGAAATGATATTGGTGACAATGTGGGGGGAATGTTGAGCAAATTTGCACATAATACCATGACTGGCAGTGTGGTTAGAAGTGAGCAAGGTGGTTGTAGGTTACAGAAAGATGTCAATGAGTTGTTTAGATGGGCAAACCAGTGGCAGATTGTATTTAGAACAAAGAACAATCTTGGTATACTTTCCTTTATTGGTCACAGTATTGAGTATAGGATTTGGGAGGTCATGTTGCGGCTGTACTCGACATTGGTGAGGTCACTTTTGGAACGTCGCGTGCAATTCTTGTCTCCTTCCTGTCAGAAGGATGTTGAAAGGGTTCAGAAAAGATTTACAAGGATGTTGCCAGGGTTGGAGGATTTGAGTTAAAGGGAGAGGCTGAACAGGCTGGGACTGTTTTCTCTAGAGCGTTGGAGGCTGAGGGATGACCTTACAGAGGTTATTAAAATCATGAGAGGCACAAATAGGATAAACAGACAAGGTATTTTCCCTGGGGTGGGGGACTCCATAACTAGAGGGCACGGGTTTAGGGTGAGAGGATAAGATATAAAAGAGACCTAAGGGGCAACGTTTTCATGCAGAATGTGGTGCATGTATAGAATGAGCTGCCAGATGAAATGGTGGAGGCTAGTACAATTGCAATATTTAAAAGACATCTGGATGGTTGTATGAACAGGAAGGGTTTGGAGGGATTTGGGCCAGGTGCTGGGAAGTGGAACTAGATTAGATTGGGATATCTGTTCAGCATGGACGAGTTCTTTGAAGGATCCGTGCTGCACATCACCATTACTCTATTACTCTAATAAGGCAAAAGAACATACTTTCAGCCCACCAAGCCTGCGTGGGCACATTTTGCCCTTCCATACTGAATCTGTTTTAACCTATAGGATCCCTCTATTCCCTCTTATTCATACATCCATAGAGATGTTTCATGAATGCTGCTTTGTGTCTGCTTTCACCACCTCCTCTGGCAGCACATTCCAGGTATTCACCACAAATGTTTGTGTGAAAAATTTACCTTGCACATCTCTTTTAATCGTCGAACTCCCGCCAATAACCTGTGTCCCCGCATATCTGTCCCCTCCACTCTGGGAAAATGACTCACACTATCCCCCCTCGTCATTCACAACCTTATAAACTTCTATTGCCCCTCAAACTCTTGCATTCCAGTGGAAACAAACCCTGTCTATCCCACCTTCCTTGTAGCTAAAATCCCCCAGACCACGCAACATCCTAGTAAATATTTCCATACCCTCTCCAAAGCATCCATATATCCAAATCATTCTGAAACAGGTTATATCTCAATGGTCTCAATAGGTTATTGACATGAGTTAGGTGGAGGTAGTCACACCTCAGGTACAAGAAGAAGGCAGATGGGTTACTATCAGGGGATGGAAAGTGAACAGGAAAACAGTGCAGGGAACACTCTTGCAATACACCACAATTACAAATATACCATTTTGGATACTGGGGAAACATGACATCTTAACTGCATATAAACTAGGACCATCAGCCGATGGACAATGTTTCTGGAATCTAAATAGGGAACTAGGTAAAATGCACAGGAAGGTTGCTACAATCGAGCTAATTAAGAATTATCGCTGGGAATGGGCATTGTAAATCGATCAAACATATGATCATTTTAGAGAGAGGATTATTCTTAGAAGTTCAAAATTCACTTCCTGAGGTTCTGATGACTCACCTGGACCAGCAGAGTGTTATGACAGCAAGATTAGCAACAGAAAAGGAATCTGATTATGAATTTGTTCAAAAATCAAAGTTTAGCTTCTGACATCGTTTCAGCCCGTAAAGGATAGAAATTAGTGAAAAGAGAAATTCTCAGGTGGTAAAGGAAAAGAAGATCACAAAATAAGATAGCAACGATAGTTTGTCACAGTGTGAAAAGGAAACCAATGAGGGAGAAAGGGAAATAAAAAAAAAAGCTGAGGTGCTTTCATCAGTTTACCACATGAAGCCAAGGTCTTGGTGGTTGGGACATAGCGCTGGGTAAATGAATGTGGGAGAACAGGATAAACCAGTGTTTTTTGTGGAAGTGGTAAAGGAAAGCACAGTGGAAACCAAAAATATACAAAAGGATGCACAACCTAGTCAGCTTGAGAAGAAGGTGTGAGATCTCTTTAAAAATTTACTTTCTTGAGTAAGATTTACTTATGAATGCAAGGACGAGTAGACAAAGAAATGAAGATTGTAAGAAACAGGCTGGAGCAAGTCATCTGACAAGAGAATTATAATTCAGGAGAAGTTTTGCAGGTCATGTTAAGAATAACATTGCTCCATTATATAAAGTGAGGTTGGAAAGATTGATGAAGTGGTGGTAGGAGTAATAGAGACATTATTAGTTTCATAATTACGGTTTATATTTGGTAATGACATAGCTGGATCGCAGGTGGGAGTGATGTCTAATGTGTTTGAAAGGCCAATGGAAAATCAGGCTACCGAGGTACTCCAGGAAGTATACACTGGGATTTTTCCTCATTGTGTGGTAATGAGGTCACAAAGCCCCAGGTAGAAACAGGACGCTGTTCATTGCGACCAGCTGAGGGAGGGGAATTTGAGATTGTATCCCTGTGCTTGCAGTTATTGAATCACTCAGCAGGGGGAGCTGTCCGTATCTGTCTCCCAGGGTTGGGGATTCTAAATCTGAACGCAATGCAGGACAATATAAAGGAGCTGCCTGTAAAGGTTGCGTCCTTAAAATTGTATCCCTGAATGAGACTGCATTCGTTTGTAAGAGACTTCTTAAGTCGGATACAAGAAAATTGGGATGACTTGTAACTTCACAGTCTCTGTACTGCATTAGCTGGAAGACTACAGGATGAACTTTAATTCATTAAATGTTTGCTAAATATCAAAATTTAAAAATCTTTGTAAGGAAACTGAAGGAAAATTTAATCCCACTCCTTTACTCATTTTTGAACTTACTCTGGGTCCCCGCATAAATAAATGGATTCATACAGGAATTTAAGATCTGACACATATACCCACTTTCTTCCAGGTTGAAATTGGACTCAATGTAATTGGAACGCGAGAAATATCTCATGTTAGTAATTCGGACATAGAGAAATCTGAACAGAAATAGCACCCATAACAGGAGCAATCTGCCCGAGATACAGAAGAGCAGGATGATGGACTTTCTCCGGTTCCTCACCTCTATGTCATTCTATATGCTTGTATGTTTGCTGTATGTTTGTCGACAAGGATATGGAGTCTTTTGTGAATTCGAATGGCCTTCCGAATTTGTCTAACAGTTGCAGTATTGAGCAGTAAGATCAAAACGAATGGGAGACAAGGTGTTAAAATGCGATGAATCCAAACAAATGCAGCACATGCAGCTGAGCATGAGATACAGACTTAACTTTGCAATGCCATGGTAATTATGAATTGTATATCTTGGTTCATATATGAAATACTAGAATGTTGTTTTGATACAGCTCACGCCACAAACTGCCCCAATAACCACAGCTGTTACTTTCTCTGTGCAATATCTTGTCGTCAATTTCAGGCAAGAAATGGCTACCAACCGATGAATAGCGAATACAACAGATGCCCAGACAGAACAATTCCTGGGTCCAGACGTTAGGACAAAATTTACACTACAGATGCTGAATGGGAAGTAACATCCAACCATACATTCAATATTTCAGCTGTAATAATGACCATCAGGTCGGTTAGCGACATGGATACAAAGTAGTAAGTGCGACATCGGGACAGACCGCACATGCGTCTGGAAAGGATCATGATAACTGACAAGATTTATAAGAGTACAAAGGCAGTAGGAGTATACTTATGAGGGAAACCAGGAGTGTAAAAAGGAGACATGCAATATATTGGGCAAATAGGGTTTGCAGGGAATCAAAAGGGTTGTTACAAATGCATTAAGGACAAAAGCGTAACTAGGAAGTAAATAGGCCCCCTCAAAGATCAGCAAGGCAGCCTTTGTGTGGACTCTTAGGAGATGGGGGAGATACTGAACGAATATTTCGCATCAGTGCTTACTGTGGAGAAGGACGTGGAAGATATAGAATGTGAAGAAATAGACGGTGACATCTTGAAAAATGTCCATATTACAGAGGAGGAAACGTTGGATGTCTTGAAATGCATAAAGGTGGATTAATCCCCAGGACCTGATCAGGTGTACCCTCAAACCCTGTGGGAATCTAGGGAAGAGATTGTTGGGCCCCTTGCGGAGATATCTGTATCATGGATAGTCACAGGTGAGGTGCCAGAAGAGTGAAGGTTGGCTAAAGTGGTATCATTACTTAAGAAAGTTGGTAAGGACAAGCCAGGGAACTATAGACTGGAGAGCCTGATGTCGGTGGTGGGGAAGTTGTTGGAGGAAATCCTGAGGGACAGGATTTACTCATATTTTGAAAGTCAAGGGCTGATTAGGGATAGTCAACATGGCTTTGTGCGTGGGAAATCATGTCTCACAAACTTGACTGAGATTTTTGAAAAAGAGGATTGATGAGGGCAGAGTGGTAGATATGATCTATATGAACTTAACTAAGGCATTTGACCAGGTTCCCCATGGGAGACTGTTTAGCAAAGTTAGATCTCATGGAATACAGGGAGAACTCGCCATTTGGATACAAACTGGCTCAAAGGAAGAAGACAGAACCTGGTGATGGAGTGTTGTTTTTCAGACTGGAGGCCTGTGATCAGTGGAATGCCACAAGGATCGGCGCTGGGTCCACTACTTTTCATCATTCATATAAATGACTTGGATATGAACATAAGAGGTATAGTTAGTAAGTTTGCAGATGATATGAAAAATTGAAGGTGTAGTGGACAACGAAGAAGGTTACCTCAGATTACAACAGGATCTTGATCAGATGGGCCAATGAGCTGAGAAGTAGCACATGGAGTTTAATTTAGATAAATGCGAAGTGTTACATTTTGGGAAAGCAATCCTGACAGGACGTATGCACTCGATGGTAAGTTCCTAGGGAGTGTTGATGAACAAAGAGACCTTGGAATGCAGGTTCATAGCTGCTTGAAAGAGGAGTCACAGGTAGATAGGATAGTGAAGAAGGCATTTGGTATGTTTTCCTTTATTGGTCAGAGCATTGAGTATAGGAATTGGAAGGTCATGTTGCAGCTGCACAGAACATTGGTTAGGTCACTGTTGCAATATTGTGTACAATTCTGGTCTCCTTCCTAGATGGAGAATGTTGTGAAACTTGAAATTATTCAGAAAAATTTACAAGGATGTGGCCAGGGTTGGAGGATTTGAGATATAGGGAGAGGCTGAATAAGCTGGGGCTGGTTTGCCTGGAGTGTCCAAGTTTGAGCTGTGACCTCATAAAGGTTTATAAAATCATGAGAGGCATGAGTAGGATAAATAGACAAAGTCTTTCGCCTGGGGTGGGACATCCATAACTGGAGGGCATAGGTTTACGTTGAGAGGGGAAAGATATAAAATGAACCTAAAGGGCAACGTTTTCACGCAGAAGGTGGTGCGTATATGGAATGAGTTGCCAGAGGAATTGGTGGAGGCTGGTACAATTGCATGACTTAAATGGCATCTGGATGGGTTTATGAATAGGAATTGGAGGGCTATGGGCCAAATTCTGGCAAATGGGACGAGATTAGGTTGGGATTTCTGGTCGGCACGGACTGAAGGGTCTGTTTCCGTGCTGTACATCCTTATGACGATATGACTGTTAGCTGCAATATGTAAAAGGGTCACAATCCAAAGGATGGAGACAGTCAGACTATGTCAGCAGAACCATAACACTTGACTCACCAAATAAAGTTTTACTGAAAACAATTCCGTAGCCTATAAACAGATTTATTTTTGTTCAAAATCATTCAACCAGACAAACATTGGATAAAGAATGGATATGAAAATGTTAAATAATGTAATATTATTTATTTTAAACATGGACATTATGGATAAGAAAGTCAAAGCATTGCAGGGATTAGGTTAAAGATTACATTGACTTAGAATGGAATACTCAGCACTTAAAATCTAAGGACCAATTTGGTGCATTGCCTCAGTATGACCTTAGCAATATTCAGAGCAACTATAAGTTACAGGTCATTTTGAAGATCAAGCTGACACTGAACCATGAATGGAGTTAGACATTAAGGATAGAAATCCAGCATTTTGTGTATGGAGAAAGAAATAGAATCTTATAAATTAAGTGACCAGACACAGTACATTTTCACCACATTAACACACCTTTCTAAAAAACAACAATTTGGCTGCGCTCAGTTGTTACATTCATCTGAGAAATTTTAATCTCCTGAATGTTGTGACTTCATACGAAACGTAATATTAGGGTGAGCTAGAAATCACATTAATAATTTCGAGATACAACTACCTCTTAATTGCAGCAAAACAATAATTAATACGATCATTAAATTCAATAGCTTCTCAATTTAAACCAGCATCTCAGCCTGTCACAAAAGACAGGAGGTTGAGAGAGTTTCTGCGGAAACTTTTCTTTCACCCAGAGGATGTTGGTGTCTGGAATGTACTGCCCGTGAGTATAGTCCAGTTGGAAAATCTCACAATATTTAACAAAATGATGTGGATGAGCACTTGAGAAGGCATAACTTTCAAGGCTATGAGTTTGAAAGTGGGAGTCGGAGAGATTGAGAGTAAGCTTTGTTGGTGCAGAATCCATGGGTCTCTTCTACGCTATATGGTTCCATACTTCCATGGTTAAACTCCTGCAATCCAGGTATTGAAGTTGCAAATCAAGAGCTACAACTGACTGCATTTTAGCTTACATTTCAGAGTGAACCATTACATGTGTGTATACCTCCTATCTCTACATCATGTCAGTGTCAACATGTTTCTCTTCATAATTAGTTCGAATTAACCTGTTGGGATAAATTATGAGATACCTACAGAGGAACTGGTAATTGAACTTCTGACCCTGCAGCTGGGACACGATAGAACATGATGGTTTGTTATAACAATGCGGGTGGCAGACCAGCCCAAAACTCTGGCGCACAATCCGTTACCTCAGCCAGCATATTAGGGAAAATGGGGTTCCATCGCAATGTGGATCAGAATGACTTGATTCAGAGTCAATTATACCACGGAACTTATTGCTTACGGTTTAACAATATTGCAAACCAGTGATCTTTGCGTACCAAATGAACATCATGAACTTCACTGTCCAACACGGACGTCAACACATTGATAAAATCAAAAGGCAGAATTGGGGCTAAACAGATATACTAATATAGTTCAAAGCAAATATTTTTTTCCGGGAAAGACGTCATAACACTGGAAGGGAAATATTTCCACAAAACAGACGAGTGGTTACCGCAATTTTGTTTAGAAGCAGCTAAAACCAAAATAACCTTCAAAACGTATGATAAATTCCAGTACTGTACCTTCCACTTCGATAGCTGGAAGGCTGGGATAATAAATTGCAAAAATCTGAACTTTTTGGTGTACCATGCACTTCCGTAACATTCACTCCTCCACATGAAGGGGGTGAGACTATTATCTGACACAAGAGTCTCAAGAGCAATTAGATGTTTTGAATTTTAAAATTAATTGCCAAATTGCAACAACACGGTAGGGGAGGTGGTGTCCTAGGAGAAAGTGAGGGCTGCAGATGCTGGAGATCAGAGCTGAAAATGTGTTGCTGGAAAAGCGCAGCAGGTCAGGCAGCATCCAGGGAACAGGAGAATCGAC